>NC_090647.1:184891715-184994215 GCF_040937935.1 Hyperolius riggenbachi
GTCTCATAGCATAGTGGGGGCACACGGCTACCCTACTTCTGCGACCCCCAGTCTGTGCTCGCACATTCATCACCACGTGGGGGCGTGAGCCGCCTGAGACCCGGAAGTGCCGCGGGCGCACGGACCAGGTAATATTACACTGACTGAGCCAGCCAGGAACTAGAGAACTACTGCACATGTATGGACCTGGTCGCATGCCTCCTTGGTTGCGTTCACGTGGCCAGAAGCCCTGTCATAAGCCTTAACTAACTATGCAGGGGCAAAACACTCATCGCCACAGGAGCACGATCAAGGAGGCGAGCAGCCAGGGCCAGATTTGGGCAGTAGTCTGATTACCGGCAGCGGAAGATCATAGTGACAGTGAGGGAGCCAATGGACTAAGCTGGAGGAAGCCCCAGGTAAGTATAAATGAGCACACGCGTGTCTCATCTCAGGCTTCTTTGAACTAGTGCCTGCTAAGGGCCCATTTCCACAGCGAAATACTCAGCGTTTGCCCACATGCGAGCTGGACTGGGAAACGCTGCCTATTCAGACACCTACATGCTGTCCAAACTGCTTGCTGGTGCGATTCTGGTAGGCATGCTGCAGTTTTCTGTTGCATGCATCTGAATCTCTATAGCCATGCATGGCCGGGCTGCAGGGATTCTGGTGTGTACTCACATCAGTGCAAGCTCCGGTGTGTGTCTCGCCAGACGCATGCCAGCATAATGGAAACCAGCCCTAAAGGTACCCATACATCTAGCCAGATTTTGGTGGCCAGTCGATCAACAGACAGATCTCTCTCTGATCGCAGAGAGATCTGTTGGCCGGATCGGAGAGAGATCTGTTGGCCGCCATAAACCACAGACTAATTCCCGATCAGTTTGAGCTTTAAATCTTTTGGCAACCAGCCTTGTGTCGCCACCTTGGCCGCTGTCTTCCTCTGATGTACATGTCCCCCCCCCATGTCCCGTAGAGTTATACTTTACCTGTCTTGTGTCCGCTGCTAAGTCTGTACTCCTCTTCCGGACTCGGCTGCCAGTGTTATAGCATGACATCACACACGCGCCCTGCATACAACATGCTGGCAACCACGTGGGGCGCAAATCCGGAAGAGGAGTGCAGACTTAGTATCGGAAACAAGATAGGAAAAGTATAAATGCACGGGGCATCGGAGGGGGGGGGGGGATACATGTACATTAGGGGAGGACAGTGGTTCGGGGTTTCCATCGCACTTATTGCTTGCGATCATCACATGCCATTACCGACACGCACCCGATCAGCCTGAGATTTTCCAGCATGTCCGAACGATACGGTCTCATCGTCGAGCGAGCATTCTTTTCCCGGCACAGATTTTCATCCAATTCGATAATTATCAAATCAGATGGTTGATCAGCCACCAAATCTACAGATGTATGGCCACCTTTAGTGTTAAAGGGAAGGTTCAGGGAGGGTGGGTAAAAAATAAAAATCAAATTCCACTTACCCGGGGCTTCCTCCAGCCCGTGGCAGGTAGTGTTGGGCGAACAGTGTTCGCCACTGTTCGGGTTCTGCAGAACATCACCCTGTTCGGGTGATGTTCGAGTTCGGCCGAACACCTGACGGTGCTCGGCCAAACCGTTCGGCCACATGGCCGAACTAAGAGCGCATGGCCGAACGTTCCCCGAACGTTCGGCTAGCGCTGTGATTGGCCGAACGGGTCATGTGGTTCGGGCCCGAACGCGCTCTGATTGGCCGAACGGTCACGTGGTTCGGGTAAATAAATACCCGAACCACGTCATATCTCCGCCATTTGTCTGTGGGTTTAGCTTTGGGTAGGCAGGCAGGGTAGTTCGCTCTCCAGCCACGCTAGCCAGGGTCCCCCCCAGTCATTGTGTGTCGCTGCTGGGAACAGTAGTACACCGCTCGCTCAGCCACACTATATATAGCATTGTTTACTGCCACTGTGTACCTCGCTCAGCCACGCTATATATATAGCATTGTGTTTTCTGACACTCTGTGTACACGGCTTAGGCTAGCCTGACTAATATAGCATTGTGTGTACTGCCACTGTGCACCTCGCTCAGCCACACTATATATAGCATTGTGTGTACTGCCACTGTGCACCTCGCTCAGCCACGCTATATATAGCATTGTGTGTACTGCCACTGTGCACCTCGCTCAGCCACGCTATATATATAGCATTGTGTTTTCTGACACTCTGTGTACACGGCTTAGGCTAGCCTGACTAATATAGCATTGTGTGTACTGCCACTGTGCACCTCGCTCAGCCACGCTATATATAGCATTGTGTGTACTGCCACTGTGCACCTCGCTCAGCCACGCTATATATAGCATTGTGTGTACTGCCACTGTGCACCTCGCTCAGCCACGCTATATATATAGCATTGTGTTTTCTGACACTCTGTGTACACGGCTTAGCCTGACTAATATAGCATTGTGTGTACTGCCACTGTGCACCTCGCTCAGCCACGCTATATATAGCATTGTGTGTACTGCCACTGTGCACCTCGCTCAGCCACGCTATATATAGCATTGTGTGTACTGCCACTGTGCACCTCGCTCAGCCACGCTATATATAGCATTGTGTGTACTGCCACTGTGCACCTCGCTCAGCCACGCTATATATAGCATTGTGTGTACTGCCACTGTGCACCTCGCTCAGCCACGCTATATATAGCATTGTGTGTACTGCCACTGTGCACCTCGCTCAGCCACGCTATATATATAGCATTGTGTTTTCTGACACTCTGTGTACACGGCTTAGGCTAGCCTGACTAATATAGCATTGTGTGTACTGCCACTGTGCACCTCGCTCAGCCACGCTATATATAGCATTGTGTGTACTGCCACTGTGCACCTCGCTCAGCCACGCTATATATAGCATTGTGTGTACTGCCACTGTGCACCTCGCTCAGCCACGCTATATATAGCATTGTGTGTACTGCCACTGTGCACCTCGCTCAGCCACGCTATATATAGCATTGTGTTTTCTGACACTCTGTGTACACGGCTTAGCCTGACTAATATAGCATTGTGTGTACTGCCACTGTGCACCTCGCTCAGCCACGCTATATATAGCATTGTGTGTACTGCCACTGTGCACCTCGCTCAGCCACGCTATATATAGCATTGTGTGTACTGCCACTGTGCACCTCGCTCAGCCACGCTATATATATAGCATTGTGTTTTCTGACACTCTGTGTACACGGCTTAGCCTGACTAATATAGCATTGTGTGTACTGCCACTGTGCACCTCGCTCAGCCACGCTATATATAGCATTGTGTGTACTGCCACTGTGCACCTCGCTCAGCCACGCTATATATAGCATTGTGTTTTCTGACACTCTGTGTACACGGCTTAGCCTGACTAATATAGCATTGTGTGTACTGCCACTGTGCACCTCGCTCAGCCACGCTATATATAGCATTGTGTTTTCTGACACTCTGTGTACACGGCTTAGCCTGGCTATATAGCATTGTGTGTACTGCCACTGTGCACCTCGCTCAGCCACGCTATATATATAGCATTGTGTTTTCTGACACTCTGTGTACACGGCTTAGCCTGACTAATATAGCATTGTGTGTACTGCCACTTTGCACCTCGCTCAGCCACGCTATATATAGCATTGTGTGTACTGCCACTGTGCACCTCGCTCAGCCACGCTATATATAGCATTGTGTTTTCTGACACTCTGTGTACACGGCTTAGCCTGACTAATATAGCATTGTGTGTACTGCCACTGTGCACCTCGCTCAGCCACGCTATATATAGCATTGTGTTTTCTGACACTCTGTGTACACGGCTTAGCCTGGCTATATAGCATTGTGTGTACTGCCACTGTGCACCTCGCTCAGCCACGCTATATATAGCATTGTGTTTACTGCCACTCTGTGTACACCGCTCAGCCAGACTATATACCGTTGTTTACTGACACTCTGTGTACACCGCTCAGCCAGACTATATACCGTTGTTTACTGACACTCTGTGTACACCGCTCAGCCAGACTATATACCATTGTTTACTGACACTCTGTGTACACGGCTCAGCCTGACTATAAAGCATTGTGTGTACTGCCACTGTGCACCTCGCTCAGCCACGCTTTATATAGCATTGTGTTTTCTGACACTCTGTGTACACGGCTTAGCCTGGCTATATAGCATTGTGTGTACTGCCACTGTGCACCTCGCTCAGCCACGCTATATATAGCATTGTGTTTACTGCCACTCTGTGTACACCGCTCAGCCAGACTATATACCGTTGTTTACTGACACTCTGTGTACACCGCTCAGCCAGACTATATACCGTTGTTTACTGACACTCTGTGTACACCGCTCAGCCAGACTATATACCATTGTTTACTGACACTCTGTGTACACGGCTCAGCCTGACTATAAAGCATTGTGTGTACTGCCACTGTGCACCTCGCTCAGCCACGCTATATATAGCATTGTGTTTAATGACACTCTGTGTACACGGCTTAGCCAGACTATATAGCATTGTGTGTACTGCCACTCTGTGTACACCGCTCAGCCAGACTATATAGCATTGTGTTTACTTCCACTCTGTGTCTGCTGGGCCTGGGAACAGTAGTACACCGCTCACCCGCCACTGTATAGCATTGTGCTCTGTGTCGCTGCTGGGAATAGTGGTACTGTATAGCATTTCTGTACTGCCACTGTACTGCTGCCAGTCAGCGTGTACTGTAAGGATAAGTGAAATGAGGAAGAAATCCGGTGAAAGAGGAAGGGGCAAGGGAAGAGGTGTTTCCCCTGACGGTTCACGTACAGGCCACAGGGGAGCACCCAAGAAAACCCACTCAATACCGCCCATGTTGTCCAGGACAACAACCCTCACAAATCCAAAAGAACAGGACCAGATAATTACTTGGATGACCTCTCAAGCGTCCAGCAGTGGGTTAAGCAGCACCAGCACATCACGCACGAGGTCCGAGTCCTCAGCCAGTTACAAGGAGCCAGTGGGCACAAAGCTGACACAACCGGCAGCGACACCATGCACACAACTGCCAGATAACCAGTCCTATGAATTACCTCAGGACACAATGGGGTATTCGCAGGAGCTATTCCCAGCCCAACAAACTTCCACCTATGAAAGGTCAATGGAGGAACAGCCAGAAATGTTGTGCCCGGATTCACAACCATTAACTGTGGGAAATGCGCCGCGCACTGAAATACAAGGCGAGTCCGAGGAGGACTCGGAAACCCAAATCCCAGAGCAAGTTGGGCAGGAGGGGTTGCAATTGCAGGAGGTCGGCCGACAAGATCTGGAAGACGACGTTGGAGTGAGCTGCGCAGAGGTTGTTCTGGGGAGCTCTACTCCACGGCGGCGGCCCCCCACAATGACATATGACGAGTTTGAGGAGATGGAAGAGGAGGGTATGGACAATGTGGACAGAGACCCAGATTTTATTTGTGAACGAGAACATCGCCGTCGTAGCAGCAGCACAGATGAGTCTGTTGAAGAACCCACTGCTGCACGAGTTCGCCTTGTGCCACAAGGTAGGCGGCACGCAATTTCAGGCACCACAAGCGTGGAAGTTAGAGTGAGAGGCAAAAGAGGAGGAAACAGAAATCGCCAGCAAGGAGGCAGGTGCTCCAAAGTCTGGGCTTTCTTTGAAGACTGCACTGAGGATGTTACCATGGCGATTTGCAAGGTGTGCAAGACTCGCCTGAGCAGGGGGAAAAGTATTAACAACCTCTCCACCACCAGCATGAGCCGCCACATGCTATCCAAACATCCCACTCTGTGGGCAAACGCGGCAGGACAGGGTACCAGCAACACTGCCTCCCTTGGGTTCACCAGACTCACCACCAGACCCGCCTCAGCAGCAGCAGTAGCCCAGCCATTGCGTGGTTCACAACATTCACAAACATCAGACGACGCTGACACTGTCACTTTCCGGAGTAGTGCTCTTGAGGTCTCCCAGTGTTCATCAAACACAACAACCAACAGCCCTTCCGTGTGCAGCGCTACGGTTCAGTTGTCTGTGTCGGAGATGTTTGAGCGCAAGAGAAAATTGCCAGCAAATGACCCCCGGGCCGTGGCAGTAACAGCCAGCATAGCCAAGCTTCTGGCCTGCGAAATGCTGCCATATCGAGTGGTGGAGACAAACAGCTTCAAGGGCATGATGTCAGTGGCCATCCCACGTTACGTGGTTCCCAGCCGCTACCACTTTGCGCGCTCTGCAGTGCCTGAGTTGCATGAGCACGTGGTCAGCAAAATAACCCGAAGCTTGAAGAATGCCGTTGCCTGCAAGGTTCACCTCACCACTGACACTTGGACGAGTGCGTTCGGCCAGGGTCGATACATCTCCCTTACCGCGCACTGGGTGAACCTTGTGGAGCCTGGCAGCGATTCCTCACCTGCTACGGCGCGGGTTTTGCCCACGCCGCAAACAGCTGCACCGCCGTCCCTCCCACTGGATAACAACAGCAGCACCTACCTCTCTGACTCCTTCTCCTCCAACGCATCTCAAAGCTGTACCTCATCCGGAAACGCTAACCCAGCAGCAGTAGGATCGTGGAAGCAGTGCAGCACAGCTGTTGGCATGCGTCAGCAAGCGTTGCTGAAGCTGATCTGCCTTGGGGATAAGCAGCACACAGGGGAGGAAATTTGGAAGGGAATAAAGGAACAGACGGATTTGTGGCTGGCACCGCTGGACTTGAAACCGGGCATGGTTGTGTGTGATAATGGGAGTAATCTCATTCGCGCTTTAAGGTTGGCTAAGCTGACACACATCCCTTGCCTGGCGCACGTGATGAACCTAGTAGTTCAGCGGTTCCTGAGGACATACCCAGGCGTGGCCGATCTTCTGTTGAAGGTGCGTCGAGTGGCCAAACATTGTAGAAATTCCAGTACTGCTTCGGGGGCACTCGCCAAGATGCAGGAGCGCTTCAATCTCCCCCACCATCGCTTGCTGTGTGATGTCCCTACGCGCTGGAATTCTACGCTGCACATGCTAGCACGCTTTTGTGAGCAGAAGAGTGCAGTGGTCCAGTACATGACGGCGCAGTACCGAGGCGCATCCGGCCAGCTGCCAAGCTTCTGTGGATCCGATTGGGCCAACATGTTGGACCTCTGCCAAGTCCTCCAAAATTTTGAGCAATCCACGTTGCTTGTGAGCAGTGACAACTCTTCAGTCAGCATTACCATACCACTGCTGTGTTTACTGAAGAGGTCAATGTTGAAAATCAAGGAAACAGCTGTCATGATGCAACTGGGGGAATCTGAAGGAGAAAACGATCAGCGTGATGGTACCAACATCAGGCCATCCGCCTCAGGGAACGCTGGCCCCAGCAGCTATGACGAAGAAGAGGAGGAGGAACAGCTGGAGTTGGAGCAGGAATTTCATGCCACCACTGACGAAGGCCAGAGCGGTGCACGTTGGACTTCCACAATTCAGCGCGAATGGTCAGCAGAAGCAGACCAGGAGGAAGGTGACGACTATGATGCATCACAACAACTATCACAACGCTCACAAGAGGATGATGAGGATTCTGGTAGGACTCTTGCACACATGGCTCAATTCATGCTAGACTGCATTTAACGCGACCCACGCATTGTGCGCATTCTGGACAACACCAATTACTGGGTTTATACCCTTCTGGATCCACGGTACAAACACAATGTTCCAAAACTGCTTGAAGAAAGAGTCAGACAGGTCAAAATGGAAGAATACCAGCAGGCCCTTGTGGAGACTTTAGAGAGGAGATTGACATCCTCCCCCTCCTCTAGCCAGTTGTACGCCGACAGACTGACTTCCGCAAACCCAGGATGACCAGGAGGGCAGCAAACAACGCAAGCCGCAGCTAGTGCCCAAAAGGGAACGGTATCGGCAGTGTCCTTGGAGTGGGAAAATTTTCTGACACCCATGCAGCAGCAGCCCACTGAACAGGAAGCGTGCAGATCCACCTCCAACACCGATCGCCTGGAGAAGATGGTCAAGGACTACATGTCAGATGACGTAGCTGTGTCGAACAATCCATCTGCACCCTTCAACTATTGGGTATCGAAGCTAGACACCTGGCACGAACTGGCAATGTACGCAATAGAGGTGCTGGCTTGCCCGGCAGCCAGCGTTATGTCGGAACGCTGTTTCAGTGCTGCCGGAGGCATCGTCACAGATCGGCGTATCCGCCTCTCCACAGAAAATGCAGACCGTCTGACTCAAATTAAAATGAATCAATCCTGGATTGGAAACGACTACGCAACACTCCAGGACCCCAACCAAGTAACATGACCAATGAACATCTGGGATGGTGTAGCGTTACCGGTCCCTGTTTATTGAACCTCTCATCTGTATTACATTTATGACTGCATGGCGGCAAAAAGCATTGCTGCTATATCCGCACGCTTTTTGTCCTCATGCAAGGCCTGGGTTGTTGTGTCTCACAAAGCGTGGCCTTCTCCTCCTGCGCCTGCTCCTGTTCCATCACGTGTGCTGCTGCTGCTGCTGGGTTAGCGTTGCCGGTCCCTGTTTATTGAACCACTTATCTTTATTACATTTATGACTGCATGGCGGTACAAAGCATGCTATCCGCACGCTTCTTGTCCTCATGCAAGGCCTGGGTTGTTGTGTCTCACAAAGCGTGGCCTTCTCCTCCTGCGCCTCCTCCTGTTCCATCACGTCTGCTGCTGCTGGGTTAGCGTTGCCGCGTGGTCCCTGTTTATTGAACCACTTATCTTTATTACATTTATGACTGCATGGCGGTACAAAGCATGCTATCCGCACGCTTCTTGTCCTCATGCAAGGCCTGGGTTGTTGTGTCTCACAAAGCGTGGCCTTCTCCTCCTGCGCCACCCTCCTCCTGTTCCATCACGTGTGCTGCTGCTGGGTTAGCGTTACCGGTCCTTTTTCCTGGAACCTCTTATATGTATTACATTTATGACTGCATGCCGACAAAAAGCATGTTACCTGTGCAAAGAAAACAGACATTTCCCGCATTTAAAAGACAGTTTTCCCTTTGAAACTTTAAAATCGATTTTCTCAAAAACTATAACCTCTTTTTGCTAAAAAAAAATTTCCTCTTGTACCCACTCCCAAGGTGCACATACCCTGTAAATTTGGGGTATGTAGCATGTAAGGAGGCTTTACAAAGCACAAAAGTTCGGGTCCCCATTGACTTCCATTATGTTCGGAGTTCGGGTCGAACACCCGAACATCGCGGCCATGTTCGGCCTGTTCGGCCCGAACCCGAACATCTAGATGTTCGCCCAACACTAGTGGCAGGCAGGAGGTGCCCTCGCCGCCGCTCCGCAGGCTCCCGGTGGTCTCCGGTGGCCGACCCGACCTGGCCAGGCCGGCTGCCAGGTCGGGCTCTTCTGCGCTCCAAGGCCCAGAACTTCTGCGTCCCACGCCGGCGCTCTGACGTCATCGGACGTCCTCCGGGCTCTACTGCGCAGGCGCAGAAGTACTGCGCATGCGCAGTAGAGCCCGGAGGACGTCCGATGACGTCAGCTCGCCGGCGTGGGACGCAGAAGTTCCGGGCCTTGGAGCGCAGAAGAGCCCGACCTGGCAGCCGGCCTGGCCAGGTCGGGTCGGCCACCGGAGACCACCGGGAGCCTGCGGAGCGGCGGCGAGGGCACCTTCTGCCTGCCACGGGCTGGAGGAAGCCCCGGGTAAGTGGAATTTGATTTTTATTTTTTACCCACCCTCCCTGAACCTTTCCTTTAAGAGAGAAATAAAGAAGAGGAAATGGTGTCAGGAGGAAAGCTGATTAAAGATTAAACTAACACTAAAAACTAACATGTCACAGCTGGTCAGAGGGAGCATGTATGCAGATCAGCAGTAGTGACCAGACATTACTTCTGCTACACAAGGACTATGAGTGGGGTCTGCAATAAATTCCTCATCTTCCATGATGATGCACTGTGAGCTCACTCAGCAGCATGTCCCAGCAGACAAGAAGGCTGACAGGAACACTGAATGACAGGCAGAGGGCTGGGGGGATGGGTTACAACAACGCAGCCAGCAACTACAGGCAAGAGAAGAGAGATGAGTGGAGAGATCAAACCTTCCTATGCTGGAACGCTGCACTGCTGGGCTCCACTAATTAGCTGCTCTCTAATTCTCTCTGTAACTCTGCTGGCAGCTCGATGCACGTCCATGCCTGTTGAGGTAAACAGAGGGGGTGGAGCCTGACCAGCGGGGACAGTAGGGGAGGCTGGGAAGGAAAGAGGCTGGGCGACAATTGGCTGGCTGAGACAAGGGGCAGAACTGGACTCTGGAGTCTGTCGGCTTTGTAAGCTGTGTGGCAATCATGCCCCGGCTGGTGGCCCGGCCCCCCGTGATGTCACTGACAGGGAGATCCCGGCCAGCCCAGCTAAGCGAGGTACTGGTCTGGGAGAATTAAAAAAAAAAAAAAAAAGCACACTGCACGGCTGGGCGCCCTTAGGGACCCATCGCCCGGGGGCACATGTCCTACCCCGCCCCCCAAGCTCCGCCCCTGCTGTTGTTCTGTCATTGAACTACCTCAGCCTGGCGACCATATGGGCTTGAAAACTGATATCGCCTGCACTCTAGCCATGGTGCGCACCAGTCCAGCACGGCCGTCACTACACAAACCAGCTGTTTACGGTGCGTTACACAGTGAGTTTGGTCTGTCAGTGTGAAGCAGTGCACTAATTACACTACTGCCCTTAAAACGTTGCAGTGCGTCAAATCCTGATTTTTCCCCGGGACTTTTGGTGTGTATCCCACTCCGCCATGCCCCCCTCCAGGTGTTAGACTCCTTGAAACATCTTTTCCATCACTTGTGTGGCCAGCATAAATGTTTGTAATTTTCAAAGTTAGCCTCCCCATTGAAGTCTATTGTGGTTCGCGAAGTTCACACGAACCCGAACTTTTGCAGAAGTTCACGTTCGATGTTCGTGAACCTAAAATCGGAGGTATGAGCCATCTCTATCTATTACTCACATCTAAAATAACTTCTCACTACCCTACCCCCTAACACTACTAAAGCTAACCTTCTTAAAGGACACCTAACCAATACTTATAAATTCATTGTAATTATTGGTTAGGTTAAGAAAGATTATTGTCTTTTCAATTTTTACAGACTTCAAGTAAACTGAATCTTAAAGATTTTTGCTTGGATTAAATAGTGTACTTTGGAAACACATTAGCTGACTGTTGTTTTGGGAGTGAATAGTAATGCACATGCATTTTGTATCGGAACTTCTAGCTTCAACACCTACAATCTACACCTTCTTTCTGCACAAAGTTCCTATATAGAAGCTACAATACATTTTCATAGCAATTTCTAGTTCCTTGCTCTTTATAAACTGTCCCCAGTACATGTACCTGTACTGTAAGGGGGCACAGAACCCTTTTAGGAGTACCCCCTATGGGACTGCAGCAGCCTGAGGGAAACCATTATAAGCAGAAATGATTTTGTATGTAATCTTATCATGAACCACCCAGTTTCCCCTCCTAGGTAGCTGCTGAGCAGTTTATCCTGCACAGAGTTTGTATGTTCTTTCTGTGCCTGTGTGGGTTTCCTCCGGTCATTCCTCATACACCCAAAAAACATACAGATAAGCTAATTGGCTTCCTCCTAAATTGGCCCTACGTAGACTATTATACATACACTACACCATACTGTACATACAAAGACATATGACTACGGTAGGGATTAGATTGTGAGACCCTATGAGGGACAGTTAAGTGATAAGACAATATACTCTGTACAGCTCTGCGGAAGATGTCTGTGCTATATGATTACTAAATAATAATCCCACCTGTGTCCTGACTGGCTGATAAGCAGCTGTAAGCAGGCTGAGAAGTTACAGAGGGTCTTGATCTTGCTAGAAGCTTTGCGAGTTTAGTAGGATTGCCAGCAAGCCTCCCACCCCACATCTCTTTACTTGTCATGGTATTATAAGGTTTTGTCACCTCTTGAGCAAGGGGGACTGTTGGTGTTTAATACCCCGGCATACTGCCTGGGAGGAGAGTTTACTGACTTATTTGTTTAGATTAGCCTTCATAAGTTTAGATGTAAAAGAGAAACCGAGAGCCCAATATAGTGTAATATGTTAAAAAACAAGTTGAGTAGAGAAAGAGTATAAATTATACTCACAAACCAGGGTTACCTCCAGGCAACCACTGTATAGGCAGGTGAGGAGATTTTCCTGTCCTCACTCAGGATTAAGAAGTCGCTCTCTGTAGACAGTAGAAACAAAAGTAAGTTTAGAGCTTGGTTTATGGTTGTAGTTTGACTTTAGCAGTTTGGTTTATATCTACTTTATATTAATTTATTATTTTAGAAGTTTCAAACCAATAATAAAGTACAATGTCCATTTCTTACCAAATTCAAAGGAGTGTCATGTCTTTGCTTATTATTTTTTGATTTATTAGTTTTATTATTATTATTAATGACTGTTCAGGGTTTTTTTCTCTCATTGTGCTGCCTGCAATCCCCTGTGTTACTGTTTATGACTCTAGTGTGGACTTTAGACTGTACGTATTGCTGGAGCTAGTTACAGACGTCACTGGTTCTCTGTAGCATTTAAGCATTGCGAAGTGTCTGATGCTGTATAAATTAATTACATGAATGTCAAAGGAGAATTATTTTTAATTTAGTGTAAGTGGGTAGTTCCTTCTCATAGGCATTACTGCAATGCTAAACAGGCTCTCTTCTTTTTATTAAAAAATAACCCCTTGCATCTCTTTAGAATAAATATTAAAGTAAACTTACACGAGGCCAGGTGTGTAGTAACCAGCAATGGTCCATTACAGCAGGCACCTAGGGTGCAATGACTCTATGTATCATCACTTTCTGTGTCATATTTACATATCATCACTTTCTGTGTGGCAAGCCAGCAACCAGTCAAAACTTGACATAAATACATGTAATATTTTTTCTAGATCACTATTTGCATTGTCACTTTGCAGCCATAGGGTAATATCTGAAATCTTTAGCTGGTTATATAGCTCTGTGCCATTAGGGGTCATTGACAAGCTTCCAAAACGGAAACATCATGACTTTGTAATAGTGCTGTTTGATAGTAAAGATGAGAAGTTTTTACAATGTAGTGTTACCTGTGGATAAAATCACATGCAATACAATTTGGAATGGAAGTGTCCTCTGCTCCTGTGCCATTAAAACAACATCCACTATTTTCAATCTCATAATAAATGTTTGTGCATTTTTTTTTTTTTTTTAATCATTACCCTTCTCACTTTCAGTGGCAAGCATTTAGGTTTGTATAGTAAAAACACATCCAAATGAAAAAGAGAAAAAAAAAAAAAGAAAAAAAAGACCTCTGTGCTGTTTCAGCAGTATTCCACAATGCTTGCCACCACCCTGCTACCGCCAGCCAACACTTTTTCACAATGTATTGCAATGGCATCCCGATGACACTATGACCACAACATTTTTCTTTACATTTTTTTTTCAATATTTAGATGTGTTTTAATTCCAAAATGCTCAGCTAATCAAAAACTATGAAAGAGCTAAGAAAAAGCTTAAAGAGGAACTTAACTGAATAAAATGTTTAATGAGTAAAATTGTTTATATTTTTCTCTATTAATTAATAAATTACTTAGTCAATTTTTGCCCATTGTAAAGTCTTTCCTCACCCTGATTTACATTTTTAATTTATCACAGGTGGTGACATCTTTATTGCTGCCGGTAAGGTGCAGAATGTTTGTTTGATGTGTTTTGCAAAGCGAGCAGAAACAACACCTGCTCTCCCAGAGTGCTTTGAGGCAAAAGGCTGCATAACTAAATAGCTTAGGCTAAACATCACTGGGAGGATGGGGTTACATACTAATTTACAGCAATATGTAAATATAGGAAGCATTTCTCATGCTGAAACCAGGATAAAGAAAATAAAATTGGCTTTCCTGAATAATGTACTACATTCTACTATACTGTAATTGCAGTTCTTTTATAAATGCCACCATGACAGTGGAGGCAACAGTAATGAATGTGTAAACTGGATTTAGCATCCAAGGTTTCTTTCTATCATAGACACCTGGTAGTGAAGGTGGGAGGAGGGGTATATTTATACACAGTGGTGCTCAGCAGAGCTCGAATATTCGAGTAGCTCGAATATTCGAGCTCTTTTTCAGCTATTCGAGCTCGGTATTCGAGCTCCGAATAGCTGGAGCTATTCGAATGGGCTATTCGAGTGAACTCGAATAGCCCATTCACTATTCGCGCTATTCGAGCTAACAGCGCTATTTAAGCTCGAATACCGAGCTCGAATAGCGTCATAGCCCAGATTGATGTCCTTAGAGCCAATCAGAGGGCTCCCAGGCCCTCTGACGGCAGCCAATCACTGAGGGGGACCCTGGCCAGCCCCTACCCTATAAATAGCGGCCGCCATGTTCCGTTTCTCCGTCCTTGCCCGACTTTGCACAGAGAGAGATCTGCTCCTTTGTGCGTTGGCTTAGCAAGAGCTTTATTGTGGTCATTTACCTAGCGTTTTTGCTCACATACACCTCCTATATACACCTATATTGTTGTTAGTTAGATAGATATTGTATTTTAGTTAGTAGCTTTAGTGTTACATAGAGAGAGACTCAGACAGCTGCTGCAGGCTTACAGCTTTAGGCCTCAGGGCCTTGCCTGTGTGGGCAGCTGTTCTCTCCTGTCCTCTGTTTATTTCTCATCTATACCAGTATTTCTGCTGTCCTTTAGTACTGATTGATTGTATTTTGTATTGTAGTTATATACTGTAACTGTACTAGGACACTCACTCAGTCACTGTTCATAGACTACTAGCTCCTGCGTGTGCGTGCACTCACTGTCTGTGTACTGTACACACACTCTATTTCCTTCTGAATAGTTATATACTGTAACTGTATTAGGACACTCACTGACTGTCACTGTTCATAGGCTAGCTCCTGCGTGTGCGTGCACTCACTGTCTGTGTACTGTAGTGTACACACACTCTATTTCCTTCTGAATAGTTATATACTGTAACTGTACTAGGACACTCACTGTCACTGTTCATAGGCTACTAGCTCCTGCGTGTGCGTGCACTCACTCACTGTCTGTGTACACACACTCTATTTCCTTGTGATTATTACTACTGATTATTGTAACTTCTAGTTGTACTTACTGACTCTGTTACTACTTACTTACTGTACTAGACACTCACTCAGTCACCTCGCCCACCAACCCACTCCATTAAAGTACCCCACTTTTCACCCGCCCTTTTTAAAAACTTTTGTGTTTACGCCCAAAACATCGAAGATGTCTAGAAGTGGCAGCCAGCACGGTCTGGGCAAGGGGAAGGGCAGCAAGGGAATCAGGAGGAGAGGGAGCAGCATTGTGGCAAGCCGCGGGCGCGGCCGCGCCACCATGCACAGTTCCGCAGCAGCAGCAGCAGCAGCGTCAGTGGCTAACATTTCTCCTATAGCCACTGGCCGTGGACGCCTTGGGCGCCGCCCAGCAGGAGCATCTGCAACTCACGCTGCAGAGACACAGCAGCAGCAGCGTGTAGTACCTGCTCCGATTTTCCTCCAGCCGGGTCGGAAACGTCCCATTGAGGAAAAGGATGCAGACACTGTGGTGCAACTGATGACGGAGGATGAGCAGCCCGCCATCAGCTCTGCATCCGAGGCCTCCACCCTCACCACCACCACCCCTGTTCGCAGCAGCCGCCCAGCAGGGCCTGGGGAGGAGGCCAGTTCACCGTCAGTCGCCGACCTGTCACTCAGCACTCTTTTGACCCCAGGCATGATGAGTCAATTGTCTGCTGTTGTTGGCGATTTGGAGGAGGAGATGCTGATGGGCACTTTGGGGGATGAGGGATTGGACAGCAAGACTGTGGCGACAGTCAAGCAGCCCATCCATGCATCAGGAGAGGAGTTTGGGGGGTCATCATCCCAGCAGGACATGTTTCAGGAGGGGGAGGATGATGATGACACGGTGACAGACAGAGACTGGGTGCCACCAGCTCCAGGGGATGTCGTCATCAGCAGCTCTGAGGAGGAGGAGGAGGATGCGCTTGTGGGCCTTGCAAGGAGGCGCATCATTGCAAGCATTGGCAGCAGTAGGCAGGTCCCCCAGCCTGCTGGTGTCTCAGGCTCAGCAGCAGCAGCAGCAGCATCTGCCAGTACCACCACCAGCCGCACCCAAGCCCCCCCCCCCCTAACCACCACAGGGAGACAGGCAGCAGCGGTTCCATGCCGTAGGGGGTTGTTTTTGTCACCAATCTGGCGCTTTTTCACCATGCCCACAGTGTACAGCAAGTACGCCACTTGCAACCACTGTCAGCGGAAGTTGAGCAGAGGTGCAGACCCCTTAAAGTTCAGCACCAGCTCGCTCATCAACCACCTTGCTGCGAAACATTTCCACCAGCATGAGGAGTTCCAGAGGCTGAAGGCATCTGGTGCTGGCAGTGGCACCACACCCATCACTGCACAGCCTTCAGCAGCAGCAACAGCAGCCACCCGCCCTCCTGCTCCTCCAGCAGCACCAGCAGGAGTGCGGAAACGCACTGATCCTCCCCCCTCTGCAACTCCTGCCGCCGACACTGAGGCCTGTTCTGGCAGCCAGTCCTCAGTGGCCTCCTCTGCTGTGTCTGCTGATTCCCGTGCCAGCAAAAGGCCACGCCAGAGCCTTTTGAGCGAGTCCTTCCAGAGGGTGGTTAGGGCTCTGCCTCCCAGCAGCCGTCGCGTGGGGCAGATGAACGGCTTGCTGGCACGGGCCATGTGCTCCCAACTCCTGCCGTACACGCTCGTGCAGGAGGGGAGTGACATTCGTGCGCTGCTTGCTTGCGCAGCCCCAGACTGGCAGCTCCCCAGCAGACACTTCTTCGCCCGCAAGGCCATTCCTGCACTGCACCGCTTTGTGATGGCCAATGTGGAGTGAGGGCTGGAGCACGCGGTTGGTGAAAGGGTCCACGTCACCATGGACTCCTGGAGCAGCCGCTTCGGGACAGGCCGCTACCTGTCCTTCACTGTCCACTGGGTCAGCTTGGTGGAAGGGGGTGAGGATGGGAGAGCAGCAGCGGGCACAGCAGCAGCAGCAACACAGTGGGTGGTGCCACCCCGCAGGGTCGGGGGAACTGCAGCAGGTTCCTCCGATCCTCTGCCATCCTCCGGCACACCTGGCCAAACCCCCCGCCTCAGCAGCAGCGTGAAGGCCCGCCACTGCCAAGCGCTGCTGCACTTGGTCAGCCTTGGGAAGACCAAGCTGACGGCAACCCATGTGTTGGCCAAACTCCAGGAGCACGAGAGGATTTGGCTGACCCCCAGAGGCCTCAGAGTCGGAGAGGTGGTGGCCGACAATGGGGCCAATCTGGTTGCCGCAATAGACAGGGGAAACCTGACCCACATCCCCTGTCTTGCCCACGTGCTGAACCTGGTGGTGCAGAAGTTCTTGCGCACCTACCAGGGGATGGGCGAACTGCTGGAAACGGCAAGGAACGTTGTGCGTCACTTCCGGCGCTCGGCTGCAGCCTGTGCGAGCCTGGAAGACGTGCAAAAGGAGCTGGAGCTGCCACGCCATCGGCTGATCCTTGACGTTCCGACTCGCTGGAACTCCACCCTGGCGATGTTGGAGCGTCTGGTTGAACAGAAGCACGCTGTCAACCAGTACCTTGCCCTGGCCACTGTTTCCGACCAGCAACATCCCGTCCATCGTCCCCGATGATGACTGGAGGCACATGCAGCAGGTGTGCTTAGTGCTGGCTCCCTTTCTGCAGGCCACTAACATGGTGAGCAGGGACCATGCTATGGTCTGCAAATGGGTGCCCCTGGTTTGTGTGCTGAACAGGGCCCTCGATGCTTTGCTGGAACAGGGAGCGGCAGCCTTGGACCAGCAGGAGCGGCAAGCAGCTGCACAGTCCACCTCTGAGGGGGAGGAGGAGGAGGACTTGGTGGAGGTCCCTGACCTTGCTGCTGATGAGGGGGATTAGCACAGCGCAGCTGAGTTGGTGCGGGGGTGGAGAGAGGATGAGGCGGCAGAGGAGGAGGATGAGGAGGACAGCACTGCCGTCGATGTGCCAGCAGACGTGGCCCGCCTCTTCCCAATGGCAGCGCACATGCTGACGTGCCTGCGCAGGGACCCCAGGGTGATCCAGATGAAGCAGAGGGAGGACATCTGGATCAGCATGATGTTGGACCCGCGCCTCAAGGGGAAGTTGAGCCAGTTCCTGCCGCCTGCAGGAGGAGACCCAGCGCAACAAATAAGGAGCTTGCAGCAGGCCCTTGTTGAGCGCTTGGAGGAAGCCTTCCCCCAGCCTTCCACCCCCACTGTCCAGCCAGCACAGAGGCAGCAGCAGGTGCCTGCATCCAGCAGCAAGCGCCCCACAGACCTGCTGTCTCTCAGCCACGAGCTCTACAGGACTGTAGAGGCTCCGGCAGCAGTGACTAGAGAGGAGGTGCATGCAGCAGCATCCTCCTCCGGTCACAGCCAGCGCCTGACCCGCATGGTGGCTGACTACATGGGGTCCTACAGCGGGCTTGACAGCGATGCCCCTGTTGATCCCATGGAGTATTGGGTCAAGCGTCTGGAGATCTGGAGCGAGCTGGCGCAGTACGCCCTGGAAGTGCTGTCCTGCCCCCCTTCCAGCGTGCTGTCCGAGCGCTGCTTCAGTGCAGCTGGTGGCGTGGTCACCGAGAAACGCTCACGTCTGTCTCACAAGTCTGTGGACAGACTGACGTTTCTCAAGATGAACCAGGCGTGGGTGGAAGGCGAGTTCCTGGCCCCTGTTGTCGGCGAGAGGGGGACATGAACTGGCTGCCGGAACTTAGAACCATCGTTAATGTGCCTTACCACCCTTTACCACCTCCTGGCTCCTGCTCACTAAGCCAGCCTGGTTCACTTTGACTATTACGTCGCCTGCAGCCACACATTTTACAACTACAGTGGGCTGCTGTGTACTGCCCTTCTGCTGTCTGTCTGTGTTTCCCACTGCCAGGGTACACAGATTTACATTCTGCTGCCACTCTGCCACCAGCTATTACGTCAAAAAATAGCTATATATCTGTGTAATTTGTTTTACAAACAAAACCAAAAAACCATAAAAAAAAAAAGGTTTAATTTTTCTGAGGTGCCCGGGTTGAAAACTGTGTTGTCCCAGTTGTGTATTGGACACGATGTGGGCTGCACGACCGCTGTCTGGGACCTCCTGTTGTGTTTATTTACAGCCCTGGTATCACCCGCTAGGTACCAGGGCTATTATGTCACGCTGCCTGCCTGCTGCCACACTCACACTACTCCTCCATTCCTCCTGCTGCTGCTGCTGTCTGTCTGTGTTTCCCACTGCCAGGGTACACAGAATTACATTCTGCTGCCACTCTGCCACCAGCTATTACGTCAAAAAATAGCTATATCTGTGTAATTGGTTGTAAAACCAAAACTACAAAACCATAAAAAAAAAAAAGGTTTAATTTTTCAGAGGTGCCCGGGTTGAAAACTGTGTTGTCCCAGTTGTGTATTGGACACGATGTGGGCTGCACGACCGCTGTCTGGGACCTCCTGTTGTGTTTATTTACAGCCCTGGTATCACCCGCTAGGTACCAGGGCTATTATGTCACGCTGCCTGCCTGCTGCCACACTCACACTACTCCTCCATTCCTCCTGCTGCTGCTGCTGTCTGTCTGTGTTTCCCACTGCCAGGGTACACAGAATTACATTCTGCTGCCTCTCTGCCACCAGCTATTACGTCAAAAAATAGCTATATCTGTGTAATTGGTTGTAAAACCAAAACTACAAAACCATAAAAAAAAAAAAAAGGTTTAATTTTTCAGAGGTGCCCGGGTTGAAAACTGTGTTGTCCCAGTTGTGTATTGGACACGATGTGGGCTGCACGACCGCTGTCTGGGACCTCCTGTTGTGTTTATTTACAGCCCTGGTATCACCCGCTAGGTACCAGGGCTTTTATGTCACGCTGCCTGCCTGCTGCCACACTCACACTACTCCTCCATTCCTCCTGCTGCTGCTGCTGTCTGTCTGTGTTTCCCACTGCCAGGGTACACAGAATTACATTCTGCTGCCACTCTGCCACCAGCTATTACGTCAAACAATAGCTGCTCACATTACTCCTCCATTCCTCCTGCTGCTGCTGCTGTCGGTCTGTTTTTCCCACTGCCAGGGTACACAGAATTACATTCTGCTGCCACTCTGCCACCAGCTATTACGTCAAAAAATAGCTATATATCTGTGTAATTTGTTTTACAAACAAAACCAAAAAACCATAAAAAAAAAAGGTTTAATTTTTCTGAGGTGCCCGGGTTGAAAACTGTGTTGTCCCAGTTGTGTATTGGACACGATGTGGGCTGCACGACCACTGTCTGGGACCTCCTGTTGTGTTTATTTACAGCCCTGGTATCACCCGCTAGGTACCAGGGCTATTATGTCACGCTGCCTGCCTGCTGCCACACTCACACTACTCCTCCATTCCTCCTGCTGCTGCTGCTGTCTGTCTGTGTTTCCCACTGCCAGGGTACACAGAATTACATTCTGCTGCCACTCTGCCACCAGCTATTACGTCAAACAATAGCTGCTCACATTACTCCTCCATTCCTCCTGCTGCTGCTGCTGTCGGTCTGTGTTTCCCACTGCCAGGGTACACAGAATTACATTCTGCTGCCACCAGCTATTACGTCAAAAAATAGCTATATATCTGTGTAATTTGTTTTACAAACAAAACCAAAAAACCATAAAAAAAAAAAAGGTTTAATTTTTCAGAGGTGCCCGGGTTGAAAACTGTGTTGTCCCAGTTGTGTATTGGACACGATGTGGGCTGCACGACCGCTGTCTGGGACCTCCTGCCTGCTGTGTTTATTTACAGCCCTGGTATCACCGCTAGGTACCAGGGCTATTATGTCACGCTGCCTGTCTCATTGACTGCCTGCTGCCACACACTCCTCCTCCTCCTCCTGCTGCTGAATTTACCTCATGCTGTCTGTGTGTTTCCACTGCCAGGGAGCACATACAATGGCGCTTCCAACATGCGTGCGCCACCAGCTATTTGTTACGCTCAAAAATAGCTGCATTTCTTTAAAAAAAAAAATTGAAAAGAGAAATAAGTGAAGAAGATGAAGACGATATAGAAAAAGAAGGAGAAGAAGAAGAAGGAGAAGAAGAAGAAGAAGAAGAAGATGAAGAAGAAGGAGAAGAAGAAGAAGATGAAGAAGAAGAAGATGAAAAAAGATGTTTCTTGCATCATTCACCCTCAAAACAAGTGCTGGAAGCTATTTAAGGCCAATTCGAATAGTCAGCTCGAATAATGAGCTTGAATACCGACTCGAATAGTGAGCTCGAAGTCCGAGGTCGAATCGAATAGTAAAAATTATTCGACTCGAATATTCGACTGACCTCGAATAATTTACTATTCGAATTCGACCAAACTCGAATTTTAAAAAGGGGTATTTGAGCACCACTATTTATACATAAGTACGCAGACATTCATTATGAAATGGTGAAACAACGGTATTAATATAACCCTGTTTAACCACTTCAGGACCACAGTGCTAATCCCCCCTAAAGACCAGGCTATTATTTGTTTAAATGGCCACTGCAGCTTTAAGGCCAAGCTGCAGAACCGCACAGCACACTAGGGACCTCCCCCCTTTTCCCCCAACAACATAGCTCTCTGTTGGTGGGGTCTAATTGCCCCCCCGTGTTTATTTTTGTTTGCATAAATATTTATATGGGTTTTTTTATATATTTTTCACTATTTCTTTATTATTATTTTTTTGAAAACCCCTCCCTCCCCCCAGCCAGCCAGTCAGCTCTCATAGGCTTTAACCTATGAGAGCCGATCGATCTCTTGTGCCTCAGGGGGAAAGCCGTGTCACACGCCTGTCCCCAGTACAGTGCTGCTGCTGATCACAGCGCTGTACATGTAAATAGACGGCGGCTTTGCGTCTTTACAGTCTCCCGAGCGGCAATCACCGCTTGGAGACTGAAGTCGGGGCAGAGCTCCGCCCCTCAAGCAGGAAATGCGCGCACTCTGCACATGATCTCCTGCAATTCCCAGCCCCAGCACTTGACGCCAATTGGCGTTAGGCAGTCCTGGGGCTACCGCCGCTTCCACGCCCATTAGCGTGGAGCGGTCGTAAGATAGTTAAGGAAATCCCATAGCCTGTTTATAACACACGATTTCACCTACAGGCAAAACTAAATTGTTGATGTCTGTTTTTTGTTTGATAGTTTTAAATGCCTAAAACTTCCTTTAAAGAGAACCTGTACTGAGTAAAAATATTTAAAATAAACACATGAGGTAACTTCAAATGAACATTACATAGTAACCTTGCCATCAGTTCCTCTCAGAAGCTCACTATTTTCTTCTGACAATAATCCCTTCCAGTTCTGACAACATTTTGTAAGATCTGAAATATATCAGTTGCTGTCAATAAAATATTAGTTGTTGTGTCAGTTATAGCTGAGAGGAAAACTGATATACCAAGTAATGTCCATGCTTCCCTATGGCTCAAGTGGGCAATGTTACAGTTTAACAGTGTGCTGACCAGAAAGCTGTTATGGGTAATGGCCATTTTCAAAATGGAGGACTGAAAATTTGCTTGATCATAGTGAACAAACAGGACGTGGGCAGGAGAAAGACACTGAGGAGTAGACTACATGGAAGGTAAGTATGACTTGTGTATGCTTATTTTGATTTTTAATTTTCAGTTCAGGTTTTCTTTAAAGTAAACATACATATGTCATGCTTACCTCCCTTGTGGTCTACTCAGCAATTTCTTTCTCCTCTCCTGCATCCAGTTTGCCCAATGTGATCGATGGAATTCTCTGTCCTTCATTTTGAAAATGGCCATTACCCCATAACAGCTTCCTGGTCAGCACACTGTTAACCACTTCCCGACCGCCGTATGTACAATTGGCGGCCGGGAAGTGCACCCCGCAAGGACCGCCGTATTGACAATTGGCGGCGGTCCTTGTAGGGGCATGGGCGGAGCGATCGCGTCATCAGTGACGCGATCCTCCGCCTCCGCCTGGCGCCGCTCACCCGCCGCAACATCCCGCCGGCCATACGGAAGCGCCGGCGGGATGTTAACCCCGCGATCGCCGCATACAAAGTGTATAATACACTTTGTAATGTTTACAAAGTGTATTATACAGGCTGCCTCCTGCCCTGGTGGTCCCAGTGTCCGAGGGACCACCAGGGCAGGCTGCAGCCACCCTAGTCTGCACCAAGCACACTGATTTCCCCCCCCCCCCTGCCCCAGATCGCCCACAGCACCCATCAGACCCCCCCCTGCCCACCCCCAGACCCCTGTTTGCACCCAATCACCCCCCTAATCACCCATCAATCACTCCCTGTCACTATCTGTCAACGCTATTTTTTTTTTATCCCCCACCCTGCTCCCTGCCCCCTCCTGATCACCCCCCACCCCTCAGATTCTCCCCAGACCCCCCCCCCCCAGACCACCCCCCCTGTTTACTGTATGCATCTATCCCCCTGATCACCTGTCAATCACCTGTCAATCACCTGTCAATCACCTGTCAATCACCCATCAATCACCCGTCAATCACCCCCTGTCACTGCCACCCATCAGCCAGCCCCTAACCTGCCCCTTGCGGGCAATCTGATCACCCCCCCACACCAATAGATCGCCCGCAGATCCGACATCAGATCACCTCCCAAATCCATTGTTTACATCTATTCTCTCCTCTAAACACACACTAATTACCCATCAATCACCCATCAATCACCCCCTATCACCACCTGTCACTTTTACCTATCAGATCAGACCCTAATCTGCCCCTTGCGGGCACCCAATCACCCGCCCACACGCTCAGATTGCCCTCTGACCCCCCCTTATCAATTCACCAGTGCATTAATTACATCTGTTCTTCCCTGTAATAACCCACTGATCACCTGTCAATCACCTGCCAATCACCTATCACCCATCAATCACCCCCTGTCACCCCCTGACACTGCCACCCATCAATCAGCCCCTAACCTGCCCCTTGCGGGCAATCTGATCACCCACCCACACCATTAGATCGCCCGCAAACCCGCCGTCAGATTACCTCCCAAATGTATTGTTTACATCTGTTATCTTCTCTAAACACCCACTAATTACCCATCAATCACCCATCAATCACCCCCTATCACCACCTGTCACTGTTACCTATCAGATCAGACCCTAATCTGCCCCTTGCGGGCACCCAATCACCCGCCCACACGCTCAGATTGCCCTCAGACCCCCCCCCTTATCAATTCGCCAGTGCATTAATTACATCTGTCCTTCCCTGTAATAACCCACTGATCACCTGTCAATCACCTGCCAATCACCTATCACCCATCAATCACCCCGTCACTGCCACCCAACAATCAGCCCCTAACCTGCCCCTTGCGGGCAATCTGATCACCCACCCACACCAATAGATCGCCCGCAGATCCGACATCAGATCACCACCCAAGCGCAGCGTTTACATCTATTCTCTCCTCTAAACACCCACTAATTACCCATCAATCACCCCCTATCACCACCTGTCACTGTTACCCATCAGATCAGACCCTAATCTGCCCCTTGCGGGCACCCAATCGCCCGCCTACACGCTCAGATTGCCCTCAGACCCCCCCTTATCAATTCGCCAGTGCAATATTTACATCTGTTCTCCCCTGTAATAACCCACTGATTACCTGTCAATCACCTATCAATCACCCATCAATCACCCCCTGTCACTGCCACCCATCAATCACCCCCTGTCACTTCCACCCATCAATCACCCGCTGTCACTGCCACCCATCAATCAGCCCCTAACCTGCCCCTTGCGGGCAAACTGATCACCCACCCACACCAATAGATCGCCCGCAGATCCGACATCAGATCACCACCCAAGCGCAGTGTTTCCATCTATTCTCTACCCTAAACACCCACTAATTACCCATCAATCACCCCCTGTCACTGCTACCTATCAGATTAGACCCCTATCTGCCCCTAGGGCACTCAATCACCCGCCCACACCCTCAGAATGCCCTCAGACCCCAGCCCTGATCACCTCGCCAGTGCATTGCTTGCATCTATTCCCCCCTCTAATCACACCTTGAGACACCCATCAATCACCTCCTGTCACCCCCTAGCACACCTACCCATCAGATCAGGCCCCAATTTGCCCCGTGTGGGCTCCTGATCACTCGGCCAATCCCTCAGATCCCCCTCAGACCCCCTTCCGATCACCTCCCCAGTGCATTGATTGCATCTATTTTCCCCTCTAACCACCCCCTGAGACACCCATCAATCACCTCCTGTCACCCCCCTAGCACTCCAATCCATCAGATCAGGCCCAATACAACCTGTCATCTAAAAGGCCACCCTGCTTATGACCGGTTCCACAAAATTCGCCCCCTCATAGACCACCTGTCATCAAAATTTGCAGATGCTTATACCCCTGAACAGTCATTTTGAGACATTTGGTTTCCAGACTACTCATGGTTTTGGGCCTGTAAAATGCCAGGGCGGTATAGGAACCCCACAAGTGACCCCATTTTAGAAAAAAAGACACCCCAAGGTATTCTGTTAGGTGTATGACGAGTTCATAGAAGATTTTATTTTTTGTCAAAAGTTAGCGGAAATTAATTTTTATTGTTTTTTTTTCACAAAGTGTCATTTTTCACTAACTTGTGACAAAAAATAAAATCTTCTATGAACTCGCCATACACCTAACGGAATACCTTGGGGTGTCTTCTTTCTAAAATGGGGTCACTTGTGGGGTTCCTATACTGCCCTGGCATTTTAGAGGCCCTAAACCGCGAGGAGTAGTCTAGAAAACAAATGCTTCAAAATGACCTGTGAATAGGACGTTGGGCCCCTTAGCGCACCTAGGCTGCAAAAAATTGTCACACATGTGGTACCGCTGTACTCAGGAAAAGTAGTATAATGTGTTTTGGGGTGTATTTTTACACATACCCATGCTGGATGGGAGAAATTTCTATGTAAATGGACAATTGTGTGTAAAAAAATCAAACAATTGTCATTTACAGAGATATTTCTCCCACTTAGCATGGGTATGTGTAAAAGTACACCCCAAAACGCATTATACTACTTCTCCTGAGTACGGCGGTACCACATGTGTGACACTTTTTTACACCCTAAGTACGCTAAGGGGCCCAAAGTCCAATGAGTACCTTTAGGATTTCACAGGTCATTTTGCGACATTTGGTTTCAAGACTACTCCTCACGGTTTAGGGCCCCTAAAATGCCAGGGCAGTATAGGAACCCCACAAATGACCCCATTCTAGAAAGAAGACACCCAAAGGTATTCCGTACGGAGTATGGTGAGTTCATAGAAGATTTTATTTTTTGTCACAAGTTAGCGGAAAATGACACTTTGTGAAAAAAAACTATTAAAATCAAATTCCGCTAACTTGTGACAAAAAAATAAAAACTTCTATGAACTCACCATACTCCTAACGGAATACCTTGGGGTGTCTTCTTTCTAAAATGGGGTCATTAGTGGGGTTCCTATACTGCCCTGGCATTTTAGGGGCCCTAAACCGTGAGGAGTAGTCTTGAAACAAAAATGACCTGTGAAATCCTAAAGGTACTCATTGGACTTTGGGCCCCTTAGTGCAGTTAGGGTGCAAAAAAGTGCCACACATGTGGTATCGCCGTACTCGGGAGAAGTAGTATAATGTGTTTTGGGGTGTATTTTTACACATACCCATGCTGGGTGGGAGAAATACCTCTGTAAATGACAATCTTTTGATTTTTTTACACACAATTGTTCATTTACAGAGGTATTTCTCCCACCCAGCATGGGTATGTGTAAAAATACACCCCAAAACACATTGTACTACTTCTCCCGAGTACGGCGATACCACATGTGTGGCACTTTTTTGCACCCTAACTGCGCTAAAGGGCCCAAAGTCCAATTAGTACCTTTAGAATTTCACAGGTCATTTTGAGAAATTTCGTTTCAAGACTACTCCTCACGGTTTAGGGCCCCTAAAATGCCAGGGCAGTATAGGAACCCCACAAATGACCCCATTTTAGAAAGAAGACACCCCAAGGTATTCCGTTAGGAGTATGGTGAGTTTATAGAAGATTTTATTTTTTGTCAAAAGTTAGCGGAAAATGACACTTTGTGAAAAAACACAATTAAAATCAATTTCCGCTAACTTTTGACAAAAAAATAAAATCTTCTATGAACTCACTATACTCCTAACGGAATACCTTGGGGTGTCTTCTTTCTAAAATGGGGTCATTTGTGGGGTTCCTATACTGCCCTGGCATTTTAGGGGCCCTAAACCGTGAGGAGTAGTCTTGAAACGAAATTTCTCAAAATGACCTGTGAAATTCTAAAGGTACTCATTGGACTTTGGGCCCTTTAGCGCAGTTAGGGTGCAAAAAAGTGCCACACATGTGGTATCGCCGTACTCAGGAGAAGTAGTATAATGTGTTTTGTGGTGTATTTTTACACATACCCATGCTGAGTGGGAGAAAGATCTCTGTAAATGGACAATTGTGTGTAAAAAAAATTAACAAATTGTCATTTACAGAGATATTTCTCCCACCCAGCATGGGTATGTGTAAAAATACACCCCAAAACACATTATACTACTTCTCCTGAGTACGGCAATACCACATGTGTGGCACTTTTTTGCATCCTAACTGCGCTAAGGGGTCCAAAGTCCAATGAGCACCTTCAGGCTTTACAGGGGTGCTTACAATTTAGCACCCCCCAAAATGTCAGGACAGTAAACACACCCCACAAATGACCCCATTTTGGAAAGTAGACACTTCAAGGTATTCAGAGAGGAGCATGGTGAGTCCGTGGCAGATTTCATTTTTTTTTTGTCGCAAGTTAGAAGAAATGGAAACTTTTTTTTTTTTTTTTTTTTTTTTTTCACAAAGTGTCATTTTCCGCTTACTTGTGACAAAAAATAATATCTTCTATGAACTCACTATGCCTCTCAGTGAATACTTTGGGATGTCTTCTTTCCAAAATGGGGTCATTTGGGGGGTATTTATACTATCCTGGAATTCTAGCCCCTCATGAAACATGACAGAGGGTCAGAAAAGTCAGAGATGCTTGAAAATGGGAAAATTCACTTTTTGCACCATAGTTTGTAAACGCTATAACTTTTACCCAAACCAATAAATATACACTGAATGGTTTTTTTTTAATCAAAAACATGTTTGTCCACATTTTTCGCGCTGCATGTATACAGAAATTTTACTTTATTTGAAAACTGTCAGCACAGAAAGTTAAAAAAATCATTTTTTTGCCAAAATTCATGTCTTTTTTGCTGAATATAATAAAAAGTAAAAATCGCAGGAGCAATCAAATAGCACTAAAAGAAAGCTTTATTAGTGACAAGAAAAGGAGCCAAAATTCATTTAGGTGGTAGGTTGTATGAGCGAGCAATAAACCGTGAAAGCTGCAGTGGTCTGAATGGAAAAAAAGTGGCCGGTCCTTAAGGGGTAGAAAGCCCTAGGTCCTCAAGTGGTTAAACTGTAATATCGCCCAATTGAGCCATAAGGAAAATGGACATTACATTGCTCATCAGTTGTCCATTCAGTTGACAGCAACTGATATATAACTGATAGCAACTGCTATATTTCAGTTCTGACAAAATCTTGTCAGAACTGGAAGGAATCATTGTAAGAAGATAATGGTGAGCTTCTGAGAGGAAGAGGCAAGTATGTAATGTTTATTTTCAGGTAAATCATGTGTTTATTTTAAATACTTTTACTCAATTCAGGTTCCCTTTGTCTTAAAGTATCAAGAATCCTAAAAAAAATTGAAACAAATCAAGACTCATTTTCATACTATAGATAGCGCATGGCCATCAAATCATAACAATAACATTACACTTTCTGTACTAATAATAATAGTGGCACTCATATTAGATTAGAGTCACACATCAAAACCTCATAAAGGTTTTCCTTTTTTAAATGACAGTAACACCGTGCTTTTTTCCCAGCTTGTTTCATGTGTATATTTGCCGGTATAAAGATTAGGCACAATTCAAAAGTGAGTAAATTGTTGGCGCGCTGACATTTTTCTGACAATAAGGTCAAAATGATCCTGTGGGAGTAAATCTATTAACAGCATTCAGCCATTTAAGGTATCATCTTCACAAATTCACACAATGGCTTTCCCTGGATAAATGTTATAAACCTCTTAACACAAACAGGAGGGTTTAATAAGAGTCAGCGGATAAGAAATCCAGACGTTTACTCTTGAAGAACATCTGTCAGGAGAGGTAAAATGTGACTAAAATGATTGTTAAAATGATCCCTGGAGCTCGAGTGAGAGTGTTGTACTTTCACTGTCAGTCAGCAGAAGGATAAAATAATAGAGCACTGATATCACCAGTCTAGCGGCAGACGAAGGGTTAAGTGTGGCATCCTGTTCTCTCCCCACCATCTGCTCAGAACACTTAGGCAAGATCTGTTTTCATACTGAGGTGGCCCCACAGGGACCCGTCCCGTGAGAGACCCCCGACACTTAATAAGGTAAAAGATTACATTGTTGTTTTCATTTTATAAATAAAGTACATGTAGCTTGTATCTGTCTAGTTATGATTTATTATTTTGAAACATGATTGTAAGTAGCACTGTACAAAGGATAGTAACCCTCGGGATCCTCAGCCAACAAAAGTTCACTTTTTCCTGAAGTAGGTTTGCCATGATTTAGCCTATTGTCTTTTCTACATCACTGTGTTTTGCACTAATTTGTCAGATAATATTGACTGAAGTGGTATGATAGGATGTGCCCCATCTGTATAAAATAATAAAAAAGACATTAAGGCTGCTTTCACCGTGGGACGTTAAAGTCCCACGTTCCAGCAGCCTGTAACGCAGCCCAACTCACAGTAATGAAAAATCAATGGGCTGTTCACAGTGCCCACATTGCGTTTCATTGTAACGCTACACGTTGAATGAAAGTGCAGCATGCTGTGCGTTATACTGGGCTTTAGCTGCGTTAGACTGCTTGCACATGCTCAGTGACTAACCACATGGCTAATTAATATTCACTGCACTGTGGTGACGTAACCTAGGCTCTCAGTGTTGTCCGGATCATGACTGAATCGTTCATTTGATCCGGATCTTTTTTGTGAGTCGATTCCATCTGGATCATCACAATGAACGATTCGGTTCACAGTGGATGTCTGTCTGGAAGAAACAAGAACATACAGAATGTACAGTACAGGGAAAGTCCTGTCCTGCTAGTCATTTCACCCCCAGTCTGCTTCCCTAGTAAAATGATTCAAATGATTCAGTTCAAAGATCCGGATCTTTTCAATGATCCGATTCGAATCATCTCAATCCTTGAAAAGATCCGGACTTCCCATCACTATCCTGGAGCGGCTGTTCTATCGGTATAGATAGAACAAAAACAGCGCACCAAGAGCTGCATGACGCAGCTCAATCTGACGTCGTCCAACTTCAACACCACCATGCGTTGCGTTAGGGGCACATTATACGACCTTAACCTTCCCTAAAACGCAACGTCTTGGTGTGAAAGAGGCCTAAAAGAAGAAATCACATAACGATTGTATGTTCCAAGTACAATTCATTAGAACAGCACATACGACATTGCTTTTTTTAAAGTGGACCTGAACTCTTGCACAGGACAGAAGGAAAACATAGAGAAATGCACCCTGTATGTGTTTAGAGAGTTTAGCCTGTTTTCAATTAGCTGCTGTTATCTCTTAAGTATTGCCTTGTGCTTCTATAAAGCACATCAGCTTCTTTCTATATATATGCTAACCTTCCATTGATGCACAGTTTTATTGTTATATAGATGAGTTGGCTTCAATTGTAGTAGTTTATCATGTGGCAGGTTCCTCTTTCTATTGGTTTAAAAAGTTACACTAAGCTTTGCAGCTGGAGGGGGTTACGGACTCCCCCGCCAGACTTTTTGGCTTATCTCCTAGTAATACTAGGTGATACCTTGGCTCCCCCTGTGCTCTCCGATCACAGGGACAGCCAACTTTTGAAAATGGTTTGCAACCCCCTGTTTGGTCTCCTTCCAGGGGGGTGCACTTTATGGTTTTCTTTCTCCCTCTATGTTCTTCACCCTTCATTTCCCTCCCTCCTCCCCTTCCCCACCCCGTTCCCCAATTCCCCAGGGTCGCCGACTCCGCCCTCTCAGGAGGCAGGTAAAATTTTGCTTTCACCAGGCCCATACCATGGCTGTAACTAGTACCACTGGAGGCCTCACTATCATTTCCCATAACGTACAAGGGTTCAACGTCCCACAAAAAAGAACTAAAGCGTTTAACTATTATAAATCGTGCAAAGCAGACATTGTGTGCTTGCAGGAGACAAGATTTTCGGTCTCTTCTCACCCCTTCTTCCTTAGCTATCATTTTCCCTTGACATTTAACTCCCGGGCTAGAGAAAAAGTGAGGGGGGCAGAGCCGGGACAAGGTCCTCCAGCACCCAAGGCTGAGACACCAAAGTGCGCCCCTCCATCTCTGCCACCCGAGCCATCACACACTGATTGCTATTAGACTAAGAGGCGCCACAGGGCCCACAACCTCCCCAACACCTTAATATCTAGTTATCTGGCTTGCAGTCACTGCCATGTATCCCCTTTTCTTATTTCTTTCTGCTTCAAACACAATTAGGAATGACAGCTGAATGAATTCTGCGCCCCCTCCTACACTGCGCCCTGAGGCTGGAGCCTCTCCAGCCTATGCCTCGGCCCGGCCCTGGAGGGGGGTGACAATTGCATTTCGCAGGGGACTTCCCTTTAAATGTAAGACATCTATAACCGACCCAACCGGGAGATATGTTCTTTTAGTGGGGTTATTGGGCGACGAAAGCCTAACTATAGTGTCTTATTACGCACCAAACAGCTTTCAGGAACGTTTTCTCTCTCACCTAATTCAAGTAATTAATCGTCACAAAGAGGGCACTCTAATCTTATGTGGAGACACCAACTCTGTTCTAGACGAGGCTTTAGACAGGTCCCGGACCACTAATCAACTCAATACCTCCAAGGCTCCCGGCACCCCAAACCCCACAACCATTAGCTCACAGTTCCGCTCCCAGAACCTCCTTGATGCCCGGAGAGAGCTCAATCCTAATACGCGCGACTACACATTTTACTCCAATCCCCATAATAGCTTTTGCCGGATAGACCATTTCTTTCTCCACCAGCATACCTTGCCCAATGTAAATAGAGCTAAAATACTAGCAGTCACATGGTCGGATCATAGCCCACTACTCATCCAGCTAACCTCTCTAACTCCCAGGAAATCAAACTTTAGGTGGCGCATGAACGACTCCCTACTCTCAGACCCGGACTCTCTGGGCAAAATTTGCACTTTTTTAGAGGATTACGTAGAGGAGAATGGGGAGTCAGTCAGTTCGCCCATCATTCTTTGGGAGGCCCTGAAAGCAACAGTCAGGGGACGCATTATTGGCCTAGCCTCACATATGAAAAAGCAGAAACAAAAAGACATAGCGGACCCCACTGATAAATTAAATAAAGCTGAGGCTGCTTGGAAAGATAACCCTACTGTCTCTCTCAAAAGAGAAAGAGACCTCCTCCGCACTCAGCTTGATCTTAAATTATCAGATGTGGCTGAAAAACAACAGCACTGGCAAAAAAATAAATACTACCGATGGGCCAATAAATCAAACACTTTACTGGCCAACAAATTAAAACATAGGGTCTATAGACCCCCTACTTTATCAGTTCGCCTACCCTCTGGTCAGGTCACCCTAGACCCCCAAAAGATCACTCAAGGCTTCCATAATTTTTTGAGCAAGCTCTACGCCCCTCCAGATCCTCACCCGGCGGCGGATCTTGCATCCTTTTTAGACTCCATTTATCTCCCACAGATCCCTCCGGACCTTATAGAATTGACGAATGGGGAAGTTACGTCGGGGGAGGTTTTAGAGGCTATTAAATCTCTCAAGGTTTCAAAAACTCCCGGACCTGACGGATTCTCAGGACTTTTCTACAAGAAATTTGCAAATGTGCTGAGCCCCCTTCTTGTCCCACTTTTCAATGCCTATAAGCAGGGCCATGCCCCACACCCCAGCTCTTTGCAGGCTGATATAGTGATGCTCCCTAAGTCCGACCAAGAGCCTTTAGATCCTCAACATTTTAGGCCTATATCTTTACTGAATATAGACCTTAAATTACTAAGCAAAATATTGGCCTCTCGAATCAACAGATTCCTGGCAGATATCATACATAAAGACCAGGTGGGCTTTGTCCCAGGTCGCCAGGCTTCGGACGCCACCTTACGGGCAATCCAAATTTTTGAGCTTATGCACTTAAGGAAGATACCAGGCCTGTGCCTCTCTCTCGATATCTATAAGGCTTTTGACCGGGTCTCATGGGAGTATCTGTACGCAGTGTTGGATAAATGGGGACTGGGAGGCTCATTCACTTCATGGATCAAAATTTTATATTCTAACCCCACAGCTAGTATACACTACGCGGGTCACTCCGCCCCCTTATTTAGGATCCACAGAGGCACCAGACAAGGTTGTCCCCTGTCGCCCATCCTTTTTATTATGGCCATGGAACCTTTAGCGGCGGCTATTCGACAACACAGTGGAATTCGGGGGGTAGAGCTAGCGGGAGTACACCACAAATTAAATCTATTTGCGGACGACCTATTACTGTTTATAACCCAACCCCAAACTACCATCCCAGAAGTAATGTCTATATTGGATACATTCTCAACTATCTCTGGCCTCCAGATCAACACTAAAAAATCTAAAATTCTTAATATCACCCTAGCCCCAGATACCTGCCAATCCCTCCAACTCCAATATCACTTTACGTGGTCAGGCCCTGCTCTAGACTATCTGGGAATTAACCTAACTGCCTCATACGACACACTTTTTCAATACAATTACTACCCCTTAGTAGTGTTGGGCGAACAGTGTTCGCCACTGTTCGGGTTCTGCAGAACATCACCCTGTTCGGGTGATGTTCGAGTTCGGCCGAACACCTGATGGTGTTCGGCCAAACCGTTCGGCCACATGGCCGAACTAAGAGCGCATGGCCGAACGTTCCCCGAACGTTCGGCTAGCGCTGTGATTGGCCGAACGGGTCACGTGGTTCGGACCCGAACGCGCTCTGATTGGCCGAACTGTCACGTGGTTCGGGTAAATAAATACCCGAACCACGTCATATCTCCGCCATTTGTCTGTGGGTTTAGCTTTGGGTAGGCAGGCAGGGTAGTTCGCGCTCCAGCCACGCTAGCCAGGGTCCCCCCTGTCATTGTGTCGCTGCTGGGAACAGTAGTACACCGCTTGCTCAGCCACACTATATAGCATTCTGTTTACTGCCACTCTGTGTACCTCGCTCAGCCACATTATATAGCATTCTGTTCACTGTTCTGTGTCTGCTGGGAATAGTGGTACACCGCTCGCTCAGCCACACTATATAGCATTCTGTTTACTGTTCTGTGTCTGCTGGGAATAGTGGTACACCGCTCGCTCAGCCACACTATATAGCATTCTGTTCACTGTTCTGTGTCTGCTGGGAATAGTGGTACACCGCTCGCTCAGCCACACTATATAGCATTCTGTTTACTGTTCTGTGTCTGCTGGGAATAGTGGTACACCGCTCGCTCAGCCACACTATATAGCATTCTGTTTACTGTTCTGTGTCTGCTGGGAATAGTGGTACACCGCTCGCTCAGCCACACTATATAGCATTCTGTTTACTGTTCTGTGTCTGCTGGGAATAGTGGTACACCGCTCGCTCAGCCACACTATATAGCATTCTGTTCACTGTTCTGTGTCTGCTGGGAATAGTGGTACACCGCTCGCTCAGCCACACTATATAGCATTCTGTTTACTGTTCTGTGTCTGCTGGGAATAGTGGTACACCGCTCGCTCAGCCACACTATATAGCATTCTGTTTACTGTTCTGTGTCTGCTGGGAATAGTGGTACACCGCTCGCTCAGCCACACTATATAGCATTCTGTTTACTGTTCTGTGTCTGCTGGGAACAGTAGTACACCGCTCGCTCAGCCAGACTATATAGCATTGTGTTTACTGCCACTCTGTGTACACCGCTCAGCCAGACTATATACCATTGTTTACTGACACTCTGTGTACACTGCTCAGCCAGACTATATACCATTGTTTACTGACACTCTGTGTACACCGCTCAGCCAGACTATATACCATTGTTTACTGCCACTCTGATTCTGCTGGGAACAGTAGTACACCGCTCGCTCAGCCAGACTATATAGCATTGTGTTTACTGCCACTCTGTGTACACCGCTCAGCCAGACTATATACCATTGTTTACTGCCACGCTGTGTACACCGCTCAGCCAGACTATATACCATTATTTACTGACACTCTGTGTACACCGCTCAGCCAGACTATATACCATTGTTTACTGACACTCTGTGTACACCGCTCAGCCAGACTATATACCATTGTTTACTGCCACTCTGATTCTGCTGGGAACAGTAGTACACCGCTCGCTCAGCCAGACTATATAGCATTGTGTTTACTGCCACTCTGTGTACACCGCTCAGCCAGACTATATACCATTGTTTACTGACACTCTGTGTACACCGCTCAGCCAGACTATATACCATTGTTTACTGACACTCTGTGTACACCGCTCAGCCAGACTATATACCATTGTTTACTGACACTCTGATTCTGCTGGGAACAGTAGTACACCGCTCGCTCAGCCAGACTGTATACCATTGTTTACTGACACTCTGTGTACACCGCTCAGCCAGACTATATACCATTGTTTACTGCCACTCTGATTCTGCTGGGAACAGTAGTACACCGCTCGCTCAGCCAGACTATATACCATTGTTTACTGACACTCTGTGTACACCGCTCAGCCAGACTATATACCATTGTTTACTGACACTCTGTGTACACCGCTCAGCCAGACTATATACCATTGTTTACTGCCACTCTGATTCTGCTGGGACAGTAGTACACCGTTTGCTCAGCCAGACTATATAGCATTGTGTTTACTGCCACTCTGTGTACACCGCTCAGCCAGACTATATACCATTGTTTACTGACACTCTGTGTACACCGCTCAGCCAGACTATATACCATTGTTTACTGACACTCTGTGTACACCGCTCAGCCAGACTATATACCATTGTTTACTGCCACTCTGATTCTGCTGGGAACAGTAGTACACCGCTCGCTCAGCCAGACTATATAGCATTGTGTTTACTGCCACTCTGTGTACACCGCTCAGCCAGACTATATACCATTGTTTACTGACACTCTGTGTACACCGCTCAGCCAGACTATATACCATTGTTTACTGACACTCTGTGTACACCGCTCAGCCAGACTATATACCATTGTTTACTGCCACTCTGATTCTGCTGGGAACAGTAGTACACCGCTCGCTCAGCCAGACTATATACCATTGTTTACTGACACTCTGTGTACACCGCTCAGCCAGACTATATACCATTGTTTACTGCCACTCTGATTCTGCTGGGAACAGTAGTACACCGCTCGCTCAGCCAGACTATATAGCATTGTGTTTACTGCCACTCTGTGTACACCGCTCAGCCACACTATATAGCATTGCGTACTCTGCCAGTCAGTGTGTATATTGCTGGGATCAGTAATACTCCACTCACCGTCAACCACTATATGAGCTCAACATGAGTTCCCCAGAGACCTCCGCTGTGAGCAGCACTCCCAACAACAGCAACAGCCAACGCCCCACGCAAGCTATAACATCCACCCCAGCAGCCAGTGGTCAGCAGCAGCCCTCCCCGGAGGAGAACGTTGTGTCCATCAGTCCGTCGCCAGAGCGATTAATGAGGGCTGCCATTGAGGAGATGATGGGGCCTGATGTGGAGGAGGAGGTCTGGCTCAGGCCAGCATCCCAAGTTAATGTTGAGGACGATGAGGGGTCTGTGTCTGGGGATGTTGGGGTGGCAGAGGTGGTGGGTGGGTCAGACTCAGGAGAAGAGTTGTATGATGAGGATGATGATCGGGACCATCTGTATGTGCCTCAGAGTCCGACCCCGGAAAACATGTTGTATCGTGTGTTTAGGTACTAAAATCTGCGTTCCCTCCCAGTAGTGTTGGGCGAACAGTGTTTGCCACTGTTCGGGTTCTGCAGAACATCACCCTGTTCGGGGTGACTATATAGCAGACTATATAGCATTGTGTTTAATGCCACTCTGTGTACACGGCTCAGCCACACTATATAGCATTGTGTTTACTTCCACTCTGTGTCTGCTGGGAACAGTAGTACACCGCTCACCCGCCACTGTATAGCATTGTGCTCTGTGTCGCTGCTGACAATAGTGGTACACCGCTCACCCACCACTGTATAGCATTTCTGTACTGCCACTGTACTGCTGCCAGTCAGCGTGTACTTTAAGGATAAGTGAAATAAGGAAGAAATCCGGTGAAAGAGGGAGGGGCAAGGGAAGAGGTGTTTCCCCTGACGGTTCACGTACAGGCCACAGGGGATCACCCAAGAAAACCCACTCAATAGCGCCCATGTTGTCCAGGACAACAACCCTCACAGATCCAAAAGAACAGGACCAGATAATTACTTGGATGACCTCTCAAGCGTCCAGCAGTGGGTTAAGCAGCACCAGCACATCACGCACGAGGTCCGAGTCCTCAGCCAGTTAAAGTCTGGGCTTTCTTTGAAGACTGCACTGAGGATGTTACCATGGCGATTTGCAAGGTGTGCAAGACCCGCCTGAGCAGGGGGAAAAGTATTAACAACCTCTCCACCACCAGCATGAGCCGCCACATTCTATCCAAACATCCCACTCTGTGGGCAAACGCGGCAGGACAGGGTACCACCAGCAACACTGCCTCCCTTGGGTTCACCAGACTCACCACCAGACCCGCCTCAGCAGCAGCAGTAGCCCAGCCATTGCGTGGTTCACAACATTCACAAACATCAGACGATGCTGACACTGTCACTTTCCGGACTAGTGCTCTTGAGGTCTCCCAGTGTTCATCAAACACAACAACCAACAGCCCTTCGGTGTGCAGTGCTACGGTTGAGTTGTCTGTCTCTGAGATGTTTGAGCGCAAGAGGAAATTGCCAGCAAATGACCCCCGGGCCGTGGCAGTAACAGCCAGCCAGCATAGCCAAGCTTCTGGCCTGCGAAATGCTGCCATATCGAGTGGTGGAGACAAACAGCTTCAAGGGCATGATGTCAGTGGCCATCCCACGTTACGTGGTTCCCAGCCGCTACCACTTTGCGCGCTCTGCAGTGCCTGAGTTGCATGAGCACGTGGTCAGCTAAATAACCCGAAGCTTGAAGAATGCCGTTGCCTGCAAGGTTCACCTCACCACTGACACCTGGACGAGTGCGTTCGGCCAGGGTCGATACATCTCCCTTACCGCGCACTGGGTGAACCTTGTGGAGCCTGGCAGCGATTCCTCACCTGCTACGGCGCGGGTGTTGCCCACGCCGCAAACAGCTGGATAACAACAGCAGCACCTACCTCTCTGACTCCTTCTCCTCCAACGCATCTCAAAGCTGTACCTCATCCGGAAATGCTAACCCAGCACCAGCAGCAGTAGGATCGTGGAAGCAGTGCAGCACAGCTGTTGGCATGCGTCAGCAAGCGTTGCTGAAGCTGATCTGCCTTGGGGATAAGCAGCACACAGGGGAGGAAATTTGGAGGGGAATAAAGGAACAGACGGATTTGTGGCTGGCACCGCTGGACCTGAAACCGGGCATGAAGCTAGACACCTGGCACGAACTGGCAATGTACGCAATAGAGGTGCTGGCTTGCCCGGCAGCCAGCGTTATGTCGGAACGCTGTTTCAGTGCTGCCGGAGGCATCATCACAGATCGGCGTATCCGCCTCTCCACAGAAAATGCAGACCGTCTGACTCAAATTAAAATGAATCAATCCTGGATTGGAAACGACTACGCAACACTCCAGGACCCCAACCAAGTAACATGACCGATGAACATCTGGGATGGTTTAGCGTTTCCGGTCCCTGTTTATTGAACCTCTCATCTGTATTACATTTATGACTGCATGGCGGCAAAAAGCATTGCTGCTATATCCGCACGCTTTTTGTCCTCATGCAAGGCCTGGGTTGTTGTGTCTCACAAAGCGTGGCCTTCTCCTCCTGCGCCTCCTCCTGTTCCATCACGTGTGCTGCTGCTGCTGCTGCTGCTGGGTTACCGTTGCCGGTCCCTGTTTATGGAACCTCTTATCTTTATTACATTTATGACTACATGGCGGTACAAAGCATGCTATCCGCACGCTTTTTGTCCTCATGCAAGGCCTGGGTTGTTGTGTCTCACAAAGCATGGCCTTCTCCTCCTGCACCTCCTCCTGTTCCATCACGTGTGCTGCGGCTGCTGCTGCTGCTGGGTTAGCGTTGCCGGTCCCTGTTTATGGAACCTCTTATCTTTATTACATTTATGACTGCATGGCGGTACAAAGCATGCTATCCGCACGCTTTTTGTCCTCATGCAAGGCCTGGGTTGTTGTGTCTCACAAAGCGTGGCCTTCTCCTCCTGCGCCTCCTCCTGTTCCATCACGTGTGCTGCTGCTGGGTTAGCGTTGCCGTGTGGTCCCTGTTTATTGAACCACTTATCTTTATTACATTTATGACTGCATGGTGGTACAAAGCATGCTATCCGCACGCTTCTTGTCCTCATGCAAGGCCTGGGTTGTTGTGTCTCAAAGCGTGGCCTTCTCCTCCTGCGCCACCCTCCTCCTGTTCCATCACGTGTGCTGCTGCTGGGTTAGCATTACCGGTCCCTTTTCCTGGAACCTCTTATATGTATTACATTTATGACTGCATGCCGACAAAAAGCATGTTACCTGTGCAAAGAAAACAGACATTTCCCGCATTTAAAAGACAGTTTTCCCTTTGAAACTTTAAAATCGATTTTCTCAAAAACTATAAGCTCTTTTTGCTAAAAATTTTTTTCCTCTTGTACCCACTCCCAAGGTGCACATACCCTGTAAATTTGGGGTATGTAGCATGTAAGGAGGCTTTACAAACCACAAAAGTTCGGGTCCCCATTGACTTCCATTATGTTCGGAGTTCGGGTCGAACACCCGAACATCGCGGCCATGTTCGGCCTGTTCGGCCCGAACCCGAACATCTAGATGTTCGCCCAACACTACCCCTTAGCTAGGTCAATAACACACTTACTATCCCAATGGTCCACCCACGGGCTCTCCTGGTTGGGTCGGGTTAATTCCATCAAGATGGCACTCCTCCCCAAGCTCCTCTACCATTTTAGGCTGCTGCCGGTCCGTGTCCCCTCCCATTTCCTCAGAATGTTGCAGGGCAAATTAAACAAATTCATTTGGGATAACTCCCGCCCAAGGGTCGGTAAACGGACTCTTTATATCCACAAAAGAGACGGAGGGCTGGGAGTTCCCAACCTCTCCAACTACTATCAGGCTGCCCAAATAACCTACCTAGTAGACTTGTACAAAGGTCCCAAAATGCCTACGTGGGTCCTATTTGACATTCCTGGGGCAGCCCCGCAGTCTATCCAGACTCCCATATGGCTACATAAACGATCTCGGCCCCAGACCCTGAGTGCCCCACTGCGACACTGTCTGGCGGTGTGGGACGCAGCACGATACTCCAGAAATCTGATGTCTCCTACCCTCCCCCTTCTATCCATTATTGACAACCCCCTCTTCACTCCAGCTTCCGATAACCCGGGCAGCTTTAGATGGTGGAGAGACCAGGGCCTAGAGCAAATAAAATCTCTGACCAACAGTGCCGGGATATTATCCTGGGAAGACTTAAAAGACAAATATCAAATTCCAAATAAAGAAAGATTCCGTTATCTCCAATTGAAACACTGGTTAAATTCGCTCTTCCCGCGGCAAACCCAGTTCCCAATTGTCCTAACTAGATTCGAGAGGCTTTGCGCCCTGGAACCTTTTGCCAGGGAGGTAATCTCGGTTTTGTATGCCCTCCTTAAAGCGGAATATAACCCTGCATTTCAACTTTGCTCTAAAACATTATTTACAGTATATTATATGCAACCAGCATTTTTTTTTTTTACTAGACCAGCATTGGAAGGGTTACACAGGGCTTTAAAGTCCCTAGAGATTTCTGCAGACGAATCCGAACTTGAGTTAGATACTTTTTGTTTACAAATATGTGTTTATTATGACTCATCTCTCTCACTGAGAAGGAGCTTGGAGGACAGCCAAAGAGATGTATCTATTGATAAACAGTTACACACTAACTAAATAGAATGTAACCATCTGAATGTCTGCACTGAACTTAAAACCTCTGTGTTTAACCCTTCCAATGCTGGTCTAGTAAAAAAAAAATGCTTTTTGCATATAATATGCTGTAAATAATGTTTTAGAGCAAAGTTGAAATGCAGGGTTATATTCCGCTTTAATGACCCGCCTTTATCTACTTCGGTGGTACTGGGTGCCTGCCAGACTCCGACACGTTCCTGGTATGGAATCGGGCCACTGCTTTCGAGGTTGCCAAACCAAAGGTGATATGTTACATATCTTCTGGACCTGTCCCATGATATCCAGGTTCTGGTCCAGAATATATATAGAATGCTCCAGGTACTATTTGGCAAACAGGTCTCTAGAGACCCGTGGTCTGCACTTTTACACTATAAAATCGATCAGTTGACCAAACCTCAGAATACTTTGGCTCACTTTATCCTGGTGGCGGCCTCCCAGACAGTGGCTCGTGCCTGGCGCACCCAATTTGTCTCTTTTGAGGAAGTGAAGCACAGGGTCTCTGCATACATGGCCCAAGAACAGATGGCCAGCATGCTGGAAGACAGGGTTGAAACCCACCACAAAATTTGGGATCTCAAATACTCTCCCTCTATTCCATGCAATGTGGGACGATTGGTCTATGGACAAAATGTTTCCACCACCTGATGTATAATACACGATAGATTATTGAGAAGATCTGGGTATCACTTGTACTCAGACTAGATGTAAATGCAGGCAGTGTAGGAAGTGCGTCCGCTTCATTTTTCTTCTTTTATTTTCATTTATTTTGTTCAGTTTTATCCAAAAGAGTTAAATGCCTTTTAGGTTTACTAAGACAAATAAGGATTGCCTGGATCACTTTAATTCACGGCAGATATTATAAAGTGATCACAGATTTCCTGGTTATATATGTTAATATACTGTATAATTCTACAAGTATGTACCTGTGAGCAATTTTATATCATTTGTATCTTTGAAATGCTTGTAAAACTCTTTCATATGATCCAATTTTCTGAAATAAACCTTTAGTAAAAGAAAATTTGGGATCCATGGAAGCTCCATATTACCTCCACCTCCCACTAAGAAACTGAACACTCTGAAATGTCCTATGCATGTGTGCGAACTAACCCTGGCCCTCCTTGGAGACCGGAGTCTAGACCTTGTCCCCCTCATCCCCTCCCTTCCCTTCACCCCCTCCCCTTCCCCCTCCTATTCTCTTCTTTTTTTCCTTTTTTCCTTTTATTCTCTCTTTTTCTTTTGTTTTGAGTTTGTCCTTCCCTTCCCTTCACTCTGTTTTGGGGGCTACGGCCCAACCAGTATAAACGCGGTCAGTTGTGTCTTTGACTATATGCGTCTCATCTGTAGACATTCCAGAAGCGCAAGTATGAAGCCTTGAGCTGGTATATTGAGACCACCAGAAACTTGGACATTTCTTTGTGTCACACTCTGTCCCGCCTGATCTGTTATGCAAGAGTGTATATGTTATATTTTGTATTTTGAAAATTCAATAAAAATTTGGAAACAGAGAGTTTAGCCTGTTTAATTCCCCCTCATTTGTGTCTAATCACAAGTTGTAATTTGATCTCCCCCGTGTCACATGACTGCTACGGCAGAGATGGCAGATAAGCTCATTTGAAAGCACAGGCTGTTGACAATATTTCTGCTTCCATGAATCAGGAAGTAGAAACTGTGCAGATTTATTTTAGGATTTGTATAAGGTGTAACAAATAAATGTTTTTGGATAAAGGTTATTATGCTGTTGTTTATCTTTTAGAGCAGAGAGGACGGTCTGAGGTCAGGTCCACTTTAAGCAGGGATTGTGAGTACGGATTTTTTTGGAAGCAGGACATTTGGGTGTCAGGATGCCATGGAAGTTTATTGCACAAAGTAGGATCAGACAGTAGCTACTGAGGTGCTCAAATCTGAAGCTCACTGTCCAAAAGGCACTGTTTGTGTTTACTATTGACCTAGTGAAGTGGGAAATGCCAGTAAAAGGCATTGCCTGACACTACTTTGAGCAATAAACTCTTGAATCTATCAGAGTGATATTGGCTGTGTTTGGCTGATTTGAAACCCACAGGAGACTTAAGTTAACCTCTTCCTTTTTTAACTGTTTTTAATTGTTTTATACTTTTTGGGGACCTCCATCTACCAATTCTTCTTTATTTTGTAAACTCATTCCTTTGTCTGTGAATTTATTCAACAAAATCCCCAAAAAATGTGTCTCTACTGGAATTTATTGAAAGATGACATTTTTCTCCTGCTCTCTTGCTTTCCTACCTGGCAGAGACAGTTGACTGCTGGGGGTTCTTTTTATCTATAATATATTCCTCCTCTTCCATGTATTTCACTGCCTAGCCTATCTGAAACACCCTCTAATCACTTGTGTTTACAAGCAAGGCTGAGGTGACTCAGCGATTGAAGGACAAAATAAAAAAAAGACAGTGCATTCCTAGTATACACCTCAGTGGGAGTGTCTGAAGACTCTGGGGGGGGGGCAGCTAATTAATACACAATGAGCAAGAGAAGAGAGGGGGGACAAGAGTCAGGGAGGATATGATGTCAGTGTTAGCTAAGCAAGATGGCCACTGCCTAGAATAGGAATTTCTGCTTTTCTTTTATAAAATTCACGAGAATCATTAAGTGGATAGCACAATATATATGTTATGTAAGTAGAACTAGTATTTATCTACTTATATGTGTTTTTTATTTCTAGGTTAGCATGGGTGTCGCTTGTTCTTTAAAGTGTACCTGAGGCAACATGGGACATGATGAGATAAACATGCGTGTGTACAGTACAAATCATTAAGAACCAGGCTGTTTTACTTGTTTTATTTTGCTGTCTGAAAGAGTTAATTTCTAGGCATGGAAGTGACAGCTTCTGTCTTGTCGGTACCTTGTCGGGAATATAGTACACATCACTGGTAAGCTAATTACAGCCATAAAAGTTTCCCTGGAGAAATACAGCTTCTGAGAGCAGAGGACGATAGAAAAAGGATAATAGTTCATGTATTTTCTTTTAGGGACACTTAACAGGCTGCCACTGAGCAGAGACAACTAAACATTCATTCTACTTTGTAAATGTTTAAAAATAAAATAAAACCTCGGGATATCTGAAAAAAAGGATATTTTTAGAATTAGGAGGATAAATAGAATTGTTTATCTCATCAGTTTATTTTCCCCTCGGGTTCACTTTAAATACCTTATTGTAGGCTCTTTCCACTTAGTCTCTTTGGACTCTGGGTGATAGCTGAAGTGAATAGGATATACAGTACCTCAATAACAAGGGTGCAACTACAAATCATGGGTCCCCCATCACATTCACAGTCCTTACTCCCTCCTTCTGTGATGGCCTCTATGGTCATGACTTATGAAGCCTATCTTGCAGGGGTTGTATAACAAGTGCACCCAACATGCCCCCCCCCCCCTCACACACACACCCATCCCAGTACCATAGCACTTCCTCCAGAGTTGATTTAGGAAGCATCTCACATCAATAGGCAGGTGTCTCCAAAAACATAATTAGGCAGAGTATTCCACCAACACTGCACCATATGACACACAGTATCCATATGACACAGAGCAAATTCCTCCTCTTCCATCATCAGTGCCCCATTCTTATTTATATGAGCTTCTCTGTGATCCCCACTTTTCTATGTGTGTTTTTCTGTCTGTCTGAAATTAGGTTCTCCCCCTCCAGCAATAAGTTTTCACTGTGCCAGTGGCATAGCTAAGGAGCTATGGGCCCTTGTGCAAGTTAGTTCATTGGGCACCCCTAGAACTCTATACAGTGCACCAAAACCTGCCAAGCACAAGCATCTATAGAAGTTATAATTACCAATACAGGACCAATAGAGAGCTAATACTATGGTTGAGGGTGCAACCTCTGCACCCACATTTGCTACGCCACCACACTGTGCCCCCTCTCCTTGTAATGTAAGACTTATTTTACCCCTACCCTATAGATTAGGGCCTATTTATAAAGCAGCTGAGAAATGTGAACTGTTAGTTAATGTCACTTTTGAATTTTCAAAACTGACAGTAAGCTATAAGCATTGCACGGAATGGTGGCAAACATTATTCCAGCCTGCTACATAGTTCTTATACAAGTTATGGTAAGGTTCACACCAATCAGTGGGCAAACTTGGAGGCCTTGTTCACATTGCGTTCTGTTCTCGTGTCCGTCCGCATTTGGCGTCTTTTTAGGCGATCTTTATTTCCGATTCCTAGTGATTACCTGCGCGCTGTTTTTTTGTAGTGAACCGCTTTTTCTAAGCGGTTTTACTGAGCAATTGCATTTTTATACTTCATGACGTTAGTCAGGAAGTGAACTCTTTGATCCGTAAAAGAATAAATACAATGTATTTTTTTCATCTCAAAAGGTTTTTTCTATTTATTCTTAAAAACACGAACGCAATCAATGCACAAAGCAATTTTATGAGCATTTGCGTTTTTCCTATACCTTCCATTGCCTCAAAAATGAACCATCACCACTTTTCTGAGCGGATCGGAAACGGACCGCTCAGATGTGAACTCTCTCATAGAGAATAATCGTGTAAGTGCTTTCAGGGTGATTTTGAAAAATTGCCAGTGCTTAAAAAAAGCGAAAAAACGCCTCTAGTGTGATCGAGCCCTAATATTGTGGATGCTATGCACATTCATCTACGTTTTTTCCACGTGTGGTTTTTTTCCCAGTAGATAACCAATGAGAAATCACATGTGGTGTACGAATTTATGCTGCAAAATGAAACTTTTTTTCATGCAAAAGAAAATACGCATATAATTTAGGAATTTGTGTTGCAGCACTGCAGCAAGAAAGCAGTGGGGGAGAGGTGACTGGCAACATATTGTGCAAAGCCCCATGCCCACTGTTAATCAGCATCTGGCACAGTTTTCTACTCTGAGATAAAGGGTAAGGGCTTATGGTGCCATCTGGTCACCCCTCCCCCCAAAAAAATAATTATTAAATAAAACCCTTTCCCTGGCTAATGTGTACAAGGGTCTCCTGAGACTCCTTATGCATTTGCCCAAAGTGTGTAAAAGGTGTAAAAAAAAAACACAGGGGCCCATATGCAATTCACTTTTTCTCCTTAGTTTTCTCCAAGTTGATATTTTCACACCTTGTAAATAAAATGCCTTTTAAATGCCCAGCAAGCAAAAAAATACACAAAATTATTTTAATAGTACCTTTTTACTATTTTTGGTAGTTTTTTAATTGTGAAATGCTACACATTAATTTTAAAGAGAAGATGAAAAATGGTCATCCGGAGAAAACTTAGGACTCTTAGAACTCTTCTCCAGGATCCCCATCTTGAGTCAGTGTTTGGATTGAAGTCTGGCTCCTGTCTTGGTGACTGCAGTCTTCTGTCCATGTTGATTCCAGTTTGTGTTGATGGTAGGGGAGAAAGCTAGGGCAAACTGTAAGTGCTAGGCCAGAGCTAACTAGGGGCCTTGGAGATTGAGAATAATGGAATGGTCTACTGAAATTGCCAGGAAAGTGTGGATTAAGTGAGGGCTAACAAAAAGTGCTGGGTATGTAAGAAAGAGCATATTCTGACCGAGGGCTCTGGGTAGATGGGAGAGAGCAAGGACTGAAAGAGTGCTGACTGAGCAAGGGTTTACTGCAGGTGCTGTGCTGGTAGTTGTGAAAGAAAAAGAGATGACTGAGGATGAGTGGGAGAGAAGAATGGGTGACGGAAGGTGTGGGGTGGGAGAGAGTGAAGGTGAGTAAGTTGTGTTCAGTGGGAACCATAGGGATTGACTGAGGGTGCGAGGTGGATGTAGGATAAAATGAGGGGTGACTGAGGATGTTTGCTGAATAGGGACTCAAGGGAGATCCTGGCTGACTGGATAAGAGAGAATAGAGGCTGAATGAATATGCTGGGTGTGCTGCACTGCTGGAAAGCGTGGGGACAGAGTGGTGGGTGAGTAAGAAATCGTTTGGGCTGACAGGATGCAGGGTGGGTGAGGAGTAGGGATGAACATTTCTCTTTACAATAAAAAATGCATGTACAAGTTATGCAGCTTGAACTTGGACTAATAAAAGTTGACAGGAAGTTATTCTAAATGGTCCAAGTTCAAGCTGCATATACTTGACATGAAATTTGAATGATTTGCCTTTCATTGATCATCCTTAGTAAGGAGGAAATAAGGATAGGCTGAGCATGCTAGTTGGGTTGGGATAAAGTGCAGGCTGACTGAGAGTGCTGTGTAGGTGAATACTTGAGCAAACATTAATTGAGAAAGGGAGGAATGGTGAATGGGTGAGAGAGCTGTTGGAAGAAAACTCAGTTGTATGCTTGCAACGGTGTACTCTATTCCCAGATTTCTCTACTGCTGTTTATGGTGCAAGCATGCATAGGTGCAACTACACTGCCTGTTGAATTGAGTGCAGAGTAATGCTGTTAGCTAAAATACTGGTAATGTAATATTACTGATATTTTACTATTGCCTCCTAGTGCCTAACACTAACCCTCTCCTAATATCTAACAGTAACCCCCTCCTAATGCTTAACACTAACCCCCCTCATAATTCCTAACACTAACCCCCTTGTGCCCAAAGTCCAGAAACACTAACTGTCCTACTGGCTATGGCTACTAAATAGCTAATCGGCTAGTATGAACTCTAAGTGGTAGCCAAAGTAACTAAGCGATTGGCTACTAATAGCTGATTGGGTACTTGAACTATAGGTACTATTAGCCAATCAGCTAGTATCGGGCACCCACATCACTACCTTGGGCATACATATAAAATCGGCATTGGTAGACTTAGGCACAGGATACAGCTGTTATATGGCTGATCCTGTTTCTACACAAGTCCGGGCCGTGTTAATTACTATTACCCCTCCAGGCCACCATGGATAGTGGGGGAATGATATAATTCATCTTCCAGTGATTGCTGAGGCTGAATTATTGTGTTTTTAAGCAACTTCGGCTCCGTCTTCTGACGGAGCCGACGTTACTCACTGAGCGCCGCTGTAGAAGTGATTGCCATTAGTCTGTGGTGGTGCCGGCTGCGCCCAAATCTAGCAGCGCTGAAAAGCACTGCTCCGCTACCTTGGCACCATATGACTTCAATTAATTTTGTGATGTATTAGGTGCCTGCTGAAGACGGTGCCAATTTGAACTGATTTCAGCTAATCTACAAATTCACCAGTGTCCACTCAGATCTAAAATTTTAGTTTTGGATGAATAGAAATTCACTGTAAAAGAATTTTAAGAGAAATATAACTTTTCTTCATTGTTATCCTGTCTTTGTATTGTTCTCTGAATGATACTGCATACTTGAGCAAAGTGATCCAATCAACATTCCGATGTAATATTTTTTATACACAAGCAACTGTGCTGCATAGATGCATACTGAAATCAATTTGGCACCATTCAGCTTCCCATTTAATTGCACTATGACTTAAATAACACTTAGCTTTTCCTGTTAGCACATGATCCAGATAATTTTCTCGGATTTATCATCTTTTTTTCCAACATAAGGGCAGGCATTAGCTTTTATCCTTGTTCATTGACTGGAGTTTAAAAGGCTGAGAACTGGTGTGCAGTTTACAGTTGAAGCCAACAGAGGCAGAATCAATTGCAATCCAACCAAAAATCAATGAAGAGTGGTTTTCAGAATGTGACTGGGTGACTGGCTCACTTAGATTCCTGTGCAGGTTGCATTGCACTGGTCCTCTACATAGTAGGTCATTGAATCTGAACACCCTCTGTCCTCCATGTAAATCTATATTTTCTTTTGTAATCTTCCATCTGTTCTTGGAAATGCACTCAGAAAAATTGTAAGGAATAGTCAGGAAATAACAAGGTTAAAAAAGATAAAAAAAAGGTAAAACTATATCAAATATGTGTGCTCGAGTCTCTTCGTTGGAAGAATCTGTGCTACTTTAGAAATCCTGTCTGTTTCCTTGGCAAGGAAAATGGATAAAGTATCATTGTATCAATGTCTGGTAGGAGCAGGTCAAGAGTGTCTTCTTACTGAAGTCACAGCACAACCCTGAGACAAAATCTAAAAACATATGCCGGATTACTTATTTATAAGCTTTTCTTCATGTCAAATACAAAAAAATGCAATATTAAGGATCTAGTTTTGAACTTCAACCTGCACACATAAGGGCATGTCTGAAACCATTACAGGATGGAAGCGCCCACAATGCTTTATGGATATTTTTAATAAAACTAGCAAATGTTCAAAATTATCATTTCCCAGTAATGCTGGTATGTAGTCACTTAATTCATTTAGCTTTGACAGTTATTTCCTATCACTACTAGAAGTTATAGGACTGGAATGATTATTATTAATTTTATATAGCACCAACATCTTCTGTAACACTGTACATAGTACAAAACAAATAGTAGGGAACGTATAAACATAAGAAGTTAAAGAAAATGTACAATCAGGACAACCAGTAATACAAGTTATTCATAGTTAATGTGTGGTTTGAGATCTCACTAAAATTGGTACATGTTCTTATGGTAAATTACAGCAAAATAAGAAAACATAGGAGGAAGTCCCTGCCCTTGCAAGTTTAAAATCTAGAGGGTAATGTAGTTGGGAAAAATAGGGAAGGAGACATAGGGGTTAGTGAATGAGGCATTGAACCTCTAATGCTACCTATAACAACTTATAGGCTTGTTTGAAAAGGGGAGTTTTTAGAGTACGTTTGAAGGTTTACTTACAGGCTCAGAGCTTGATGGACAGGCTGTGGGAGAGAGTTCCAAAGGAGAGGGACCACCTGTGAGAAGTCCTGGATACAAGTCTGGAATGCCAGTAACCTTATTTTCAATACAATCACTGCAAAATACTGTATGTGCACACTGCCCATATGTAACACTAAGTTTCCATTAAACTCATTATTAACTGGTAGGCAGTCCTTACAAGGATATGGCAGTTGTTTTATGTTCACTCAGTTTCACTAGTCATAGTTTGTGCTACCATCAAGCTTTTGTCAGTTCTTCTCCAAATTAGAGATGGTGAATGAGATGCAAATATTTCTGGCTCATATGCAAATTTCATGCCACTTGTGTGCAGCTTGGAACTGGGCCAGCCAAATTCAGCAGAAAGTTAACCTGACTGGTCCAATACCAATTTGCATACAATTTGCATTAAAGTTCTATACAGACCAAAATTATTTGCATCTCAATGACCATTTCTAGTCCACACCACAGGACAGGACTGAAAGTACCATTGCAGTAGCAGAAGTCTTCAAATAACCTGCTCAAGTGTTCAACCCTTACTTGAATCACATGGAAACAAAATGTGGGCTGCTAAAAGCTTAGTGAATTAGTAGTAGTGCTTTTGCATGCACCTGCATAGTGAATTTGTTTTTACAAATTCGATCATTCCTGGATTTATATAAAAAAAAATGTTTTAAATAGAGATGGGACGACGAATCCACGAATCCCTCGAATATTGGGAAATATTCGAGATTCGTGGATTCGAATCCCAACGCCATTTTCCACTTTACGAATCCGCCGAATCCCGATGCTGCATCGCCGCGCATCCGCCGCTCGCACTCGTCCTCCTCCGACCCGCGCCTCCTCCGCCTGCCCCGCGCCTCCTCCGCCCGCCCACATACTTTGTATCAACTCACCTGTCCAGTGGAGCGCAGAGCGGCAGACCTCTCGCTGACTTCCTGGTTCCCTCTAGTGACGGCTTTTACAATGACGTCATCAGTAAAAGCCGGTCCGGCCACTAGTGGGAGACGAGAAGTAACGACGAGGTCTTCCGCTCTGCGCTCCACTGGACATGTGAATTGATACTTATGCAGGGGTGAGCGAGGAGGCACGGGGGACGGAGGAGGCCATGGGGGTGAGCGGAGGCGGCACGGGGGGGGAGCTACACCTACCTACCTACCCACCGACCACTTTACCTACCTACCGGGCACTATACCTACCTACCTACAGGCCCCTATACCTACCTAAAGGCCCCCTATATGTACCTACCTACCGGCCACTACCACTTTACCTACCTACCGGCCACTACCACTTTACCTACCTACCGGGCACTATACCTACCTACCTACAGGCCCCTATACCTACCTAAAGGCCCCCTATACTACCTACCTACCTACCGGCCACTATACCTACCTACCTACAGGCCCCTATACCTACCTAAAGGCCCCCTATATGTACCTACCTACCTAAAGGCCCCTATACCTACCTACAGGCCTCTATACCTACCTACCTACCTACCTAAAGGCCCCCTATACGTGCCTACGTACCTAAAGGCCCCTATACCTACCTACCTAAAGGCCCCTATACCTACCTATACTTAAGGCCCTATACCCTGCTACCTATACTGAAGGTCCCTTTAACTACCTACCTACCTACAGGACACTATACCTACCTACCTACCGACCACTATACCTACCTACCTACCTACCTACAGGCCACTATACCTACCTAAAGGCCCCCTATACGTACCTACCTACCTACCTACCTAAAGGCCCCTATACCTACCTACCTACCTAAAGGCCCCTATACGTACCTACCTACCTACCTAAAGGCCCCTATACCTACCTACAGGCCTCTATACCTACCTACCTACTTAAAGGCCCCCTATACGTGCCTACCTACCTAAAGGCCCCTATACCTACCTACCTAAAGGCCCCTATACCTACCTACCTACATACCTACCTATACTTAAGGCCCTATACCCTGCTACATATACTGAAGGTCCCTTTAACTACCTACCTACCTACCTACAGGACACTATACCTACCTACCTACCGGCCACTATACCTACCTACCTACCTACCTACAGGCCACTATACCTACCTAAAGGCCCCTATACCTACCTACATACCTACCTATACTTAAGGCCCTATACCCTGCTACCTATACTGAAGGTCCCTTTACCTACCTACATACCTACCTATACTTAAGGCCTCTATATACCCTGTTACCTATACTGAAGGCCCATATACCCTGCTACCTATACTGAAGGCCCATATACCCTGCTACCTATACTGAAGGCCCATATACCTTTCTACCTATACTGCAGGCCCCTATACCTTGCTACCTATACTGAAAGCTACCAATATTGAAGGCACCCATACCTAGCTAGCTATACTGAAGGCACCTTTACCTCGCTACCTATACTGCGGGCAACTATACCACGGATCGCACAATTCGTATGTGCAGGATTCGTTAGATTCAGGATTCGAAAGGTTCGAGATATTCGAGAACCTTTTTAGATTCGGATCCGGATTCGGATTCGAAGAAATTGTGGATTCGTCCCATCCCTAGTTTTAAAAGTATGCAAACCAGTGCATCAATGCAAGCACAATGTGCTAAGTTTTTACATTACCTTTACTGCTATGATCCAAATTAAGGTTGCAACGTTTTCCCACCTAATAGCAATTTGAAACAATGGTAAAAAAGAAAAAGTGTTGGAAAAAAAGATTGATACCTCGGTAGTGGGAAGGACCATTGCTTGGTCCTGCTAAACATATTTGACCCAGCAATTCATTCTGCCATGATTGAACATATCCATACTGCCCATGCGTGAGTATGGTATGTGGAGGCCCAGTAGAATGAAGACGCTCATGGGCGCTCATGTACAGCTTTTTTCCACTCTGCAGGAACACCTTCATTCTACTGGGTCTGTGCAGCAGTACTCAATCACTTTTGTCTTCTAGCTGTAGTCAAAGTGAAGAACAGTCTTGTGTAATTTGGGTAGAAAGTTGGTTTGGGTAGAATGTAAAACAGATATGGTGGCACTGGATCAGACAAAAAGTACCTTTATTGTGGTCCTATAGGTACGGACAAAGTGGTATGCAGTGGGGGTGGGAGGAGCCTGACAACCTTTTCGCTGTTACCCGCTTCTTCAGAGGCTAAAGCATTGTGCACGTTGTCTGTACCCATAGGACCACAAAAAAGGTACCGTTTGCTTGATCCAGTGCCATCGTATCTGTTTTACATTGTGTATGGATGTCCTCTCCGGTGTGCACATTTCACAAGTACCAGTGGCGTGGGGTTGTACTATACCTTTTTTCCCTTCCAAATGTTTAAAACTCTTCGGGCACGATACAGAACTGCAACAGAACAGTTTAGGGACAGTTCTGATCCAGTGCTGTATTTTATATATAAAAGCTTAAAGAAAACTGTGAACAGTCAGTCATTAAATGTATTGCGTAAATCTACATTTGTTGGTTTTATGTCAGCAGATTTTATTTTCCAGTGTTTTGCAGCACAGGAGAACATAAGTAAATCCTTTCCATGCATTCAAATATCCATGTATCCAAGTTGTACTGAAAACCTGGCAGCTTTATTGAGGCTTAATTTTACTAAAAAAGCAAAGGTTTTTTTTTCCAGTTTCCCTGATGTCCATATTTCAGGAGCCTTGGCATATATTTCTAAAAGTAGTGATAACATTTATATTATTTACTTCAAAAATATAATTGTATATAAATATAGAGTTTGCTTGAAATGTTTTCCCTACATCTAGATGAGCATTGATAAAAGTATATAATGTTTTAATACTGCTACTTTGAAGATTATGTGACACGAGGGCAAGCCATGCTAATTAAAGACAATGGTGGATTACAACTGATGCAATTAATAAATAAGCTACAGATTTTTTTCATAAGGGTGGATAATACGTACACACATTACACAGCATTAAGAGACAACGAAGAAAGAGAGCCCTGACCATTTTAATGGGACAAGTAGTATGTGAAGGGAGGCGATGTATGAGGCATACGAGAGGAATCGGCGTGGGGGACTTGGGCGCAGGCTACAGCCGGTATATGGCTGATCCCGCTGCTGCACAAGTTCCCGGCCGTGTTAAATACTATTCCCCCTCCAAGTCACCATGGATGGTGGGGGATGAAATAATTCGGCTTCCAGCAATTGCTGGAAGCTGAATTATTGTGTTGTAAAAGTAACTTCAGCACCGTCTTCTGACGGCGCCGAAGTTACTCCCTGTGCGCTGCTATAGCCGTAATTCCAATTATGGCCTATGGTGGCGCCGGCTACGCCCAAGTCTCCTGCGCTGGATTAACTGTGCTCGGTGTATGAGGTGGTATAGTGGTGGTCAGTGGCCAGATTGTCCTTAGTGAGACAGTATGCTTGCCTGAAGAGGTGAGTTTTTAGGTTTTGCCTAAAATGGGTTAGTGTGGTTGAGTAGTGGATGTATTAAGTGAGGGAGTTCATGAGGAGGAGAGAGATGTGAGAAAAGTCTTGTAAGCTGGAGTGAGAAGAGACAACCAGAGAGAAGGGCATGAGAATATTGTTGGCAGAGCGGAAATTGTGTGCAGAATGGTATCTGAAGATAAGTTTATTTAGGTAAGAAGTATAAATAGAGTCTGTTACTTGGACAACCATGCAGTGACATTATATATGAAGATGCCCATGGGGACCACACTTTTTACCCAGAACAATATATAAATGTCAGACAGATAGATATTGGATTGGAGGAGTAGCATGATCTTTGGGGACATAAAGAATTTCATTTTCGATAAGAACTGTGGTGCCAATTTAATCTTAATAAATACATTTAACAAATTTGAGTTACGTCCTCCATGCATTGCTGATTACCATTCCATTGTGATGTAACAATATATTCGCTCCTACAGAGCCAGGAGTACTGCAGCAATATGCAAAGCTGAGCCAGTACTAATTAGGAAACAAGAAACACAGTATTCTTGTGACACCGGTTTCAATGTTCAAAGTACATAACTATACATGGGCAATGCCTGCTTGCTAGCTAAGTTAAAAACTACCGTACAGATGAGGGTTTGATGATTGATGGGAAGGAATCTCACCCACATCATACTTAGCGATACAGCAACCCAGTGGAAATCCTACTTTTACCTACAGAATTAGGAATGGTACTTTCTCTACACATCCAACTTTTATCAATCAAACAATACAGGAAAAGAAGCCCCTACAGATACCAGAGATGGTAATCAAGATGAAAATACACATAACTTTATTATCATTTCATTTGGTGAGACATTTACCAGTATGAGGGCATCCTAACACAAATATCTATGGTACTGTGAGCTTGCAGATCTGCATTCATTCATTATTTTGTTGTGCTGTGGGTAGGGATTTCAGATTCAAAAACATATTATAATTATGTTCACAGCTCAGCTCTGCTTACTCAAAATGGTAAATATATATTGTTGATAGCAGCCTCAAAGAAAGTGTTACATACTGTAGTAACTCATAGGAGATGGTATTTAAATAAATAACAGTATTTTATTTGAACTTTTTTTGTGGAACTAAATCTCAAGGGATCACCTGTAGTGCGCAAGTGCAAAATAAGTGGCATATACTTTAGTATTGCATTATGTGTCTTTGTTATACAAATCTATGCATGACTACATCTACATAGATAAAGCTGCAATTTAATCTCTGGTATTATATATATATATATATATATATATATATATATATATATATATATATATATATATATATATATATATATATATATATATATATGGAAAACATTGGACAATCCACAAAAAAGTCTTTGAGTACTTGTCTTTATCTCTCCAAAGATCTGAAAACATAGACGGCTAAGCCCTTATAATTATCTCCCCTATTTGTGACAAGCATGGTCTAATCAGTCTCTTTGGGAGTTACCCTGCAGATCACGGAGGAGTGTGCGCATAGTAGGCTTCAATTCTTTTATCAAGCTATTTTAGAAGCTGCATAACACAGGAAATGTCAACATGTTATTACAGAGATGGCCTAGACTATAAACAAGACAAAGAGCACGTGATGTGTTAAAAATATTTAAAACATCTAATGAGCGCACTTTAACACATGGAAAAAAAATCCGTTATGTAAAAATCATAAGATACAGTTTACTGTAATCCCATATTAAAAGATTAGAAACAACATCTGAAGAAATCAGAGAGAGTCTAATTGAGGTTCTCGGCTTTAATCCTTTGAGTAGACTCCCTCTTGGATTGGAAGATCTGTCAGTGGAGAGTCTTGGGACTTCCTCTATGAAGTGTAAACTGTAAGGGATGGACACACAGTGTATTTTATGACCTTAAAAAAAGGAGAGATGATGTTATTAGTTAAAATATATATGAATTTCAAAGCGAATTAATCAGAGTAAATGCATCATATTTGAAGTGAGAAATGTTAAATATACAATGTGCAGACTTTTTTTTACATGTTTGCTTAAAGGGTTTGAACTTTGAAGTAATGAAGTTAATGGATGCTTCCTGGGATGCAGGTGAATTCTCTATGCTAACAAAATTATTCTACCTTGCTAACATAGATTGGCTGTTTAAAAACTGCAGTGCCTGGGATACGTCTTCAACACTGTAATCATATCATGTAGCAGTGGGCCTGACACACTTCATAGATATAGATGTCACAAACATAGAATTTTCCACTCGCGAATGGCAAACGCTAACTTCCGATAACTGTTCGTCAACAGGCGAATCTGGCGAACCGCCATAGACTTCAATGGGCAGGCAAATTCTACAACCTACAAAGACAGTTTTTGCCCACAAAAGTGATGAAAAAGTTGTTTCAAGGGGTCTAACACCTGGACAGGGGCATGCCAGGGAGGAATACATGGCAAAAGTCTCACCAAAAATTACGGAGTTGACGCAAAGTTGGGTTTTAATCCCTAAAGGGCAGAAATCACATTATGCACAGCTCTTGGCGTCAGTGGGCTGTGGAGTGTCACAAACAGAGAAATGCAATAGTACTGTCAGAATACAGTGAAATAATAATGCACAAGCATGGTTCTGTGTCTGTAACTTAATGAGGCAACAGCAGTAGTGTGCACACAGCTCTTGGGGCTTGATTATCTAAAGAGTGCTAACTGTTAGCACACATGTGCTAAACAGTTAGCATGCAAAGTGCCGTGCGCATGAACACTTTTTTTGCTCTGAGAGCTGACTTTGCATTTTATTCATAACTGGTTTATTCATCTTTTTAATGTAAGCAGAAATGCTTTCTGAGTGTCTGACTGTGTTCAGGAGAGTCTGCAGTGTCAGAGAAGTGTTTACTTAATTGTATCAAGTAAGTAATGTAAACACAAGATAATGTTATCTCCGGTTCGGATGCATCCAGCTTTCCCAGCAGGGAGCTTGTTAGTCCTGTGTTTAACCCTTTGAATGCTGTTCTAGTAAAAAAAAATGGTGGTAGTATATAATATGCTGTAAATAATCTTTTAGAGCAAAGAAGAAATGCTGGGTTTCATTCTGCTTTAAGCAGGATTGCAGCATGCCACATGCATGTCACTTTTCCACACACCACCTCCATTTATCTCTGTTACAATATGCATGGTGAGACAATATAGGTAATGAATGCGATGGAGATAACACATGTGATATGTGAAAAAATGCTGCATTGTCATAGTTTTCCTTTCCAGCATGTGGAAATTACACTGATAGTATATGAGCTGAGTAATTAACATATACTGTCAGACATAATGGGAAATTGCATGCTGATCTCTAAAGGCCTAATCTCGCAATGTGCATAAAGGCGCACGATTACACAAATGATGTTTGGTGATGCACAGTGATAACGACCTGACCCTTAAAGAGAACCAGAGATGAAAAAAATAACATATTTATACATACCTGGGGCTTCCTCCAGCCCCATCAGCTTGGATCGCTCCCACGCCGCCTTTCTCCGCTGCCTCTGTCCGCCCGGAACCGGGTCCCGTCATTACGGCCAGTCAAGCCAGTCGACGCAAGTGCAGTTCGGTCCCTCCGTACTGCGCAGGCACATGCGTACAGAGCCGGAGGGAGCCCCTGTGCATGCGGAAGACTGCCCGCGTCCGGCGGAATTGACGGGACCCGGTACCGGCGATAGAGGCAGCGGAGGACGGTGGCATGGGCGCGATCCAAGCTTATGGGGCTGGAGGAAGCCCCAGGTATGTATAATATCTTTTTTTTATTTTTAAAATACGTTCGTCTCTGGTTCCCTTTAAGATCCCTGATGATTCCTGCACAAAGTACCAAGATCATTTGACTTCCCGTTTCTCGCCCATTGTGTGCCCTCACGTAACGTTGCGTGTTTCTGGAAAATGGATTAGGGAACCTCGTTTGTCGGGAGGCATCACTGTGAGGTTCCTCGATCCATCTTTTAGCCAGGTATTCAGCTTAACATTCCCTTGTACTCCACTTGTAACATATACATTGTGAGTAACCCCTACAGTCCAGCTTCAGTCTTCCAGTTCCTATCAGTCATTTCCTTTTGGAATGAGTTAGTGAAATTTTGAATCTTGGTGACTCTGAGGGAATTACGTGAGGCAATTTCTTTGGCCAAATCTTAGGCCAACATTGAAATATATTAAACTGATTTTTGTGGTTAATAGCAAAGCCCCCATATTATTATTATTATTATTAATATTATTTATTGTATTTATAAAGCGCCAACATATTACGCAGCGCTGTAATATGCTATTGTCTCCAAATTAGCTCTGGATGTCAGGGCCAGTGGAACTATCTTCCACCATTTGGACTGGTATTGCTCAGAGGGCAGAACCACATGCTGGACAGCCCCGAATTCCCTGGTGCTTTGGAGTGTGTTGCCTGGTATTTTCAATTGTTAAAGAAAATGTGTAGTGATTATAACATTTTGACTCTTCGCCAGTTGCAAAAAAAGGTTTTAATTATTTGCAAAAATGCAGTAATTTAAAAAAAAAATCCCCAAACTGCTTTTGACAAACTCTTAGGACTAGTTCACACTACAAGCACTTTTCTAAGGGCTAGCAATTTAAAAACTCTTGTTAATGTAATGTTATATGTGTGGTTCTACTTGAGTGATGTGATTAAAAAAAAAAGATCACACACAGCATTACATTAGCAAGAGCTTTTAAAAATAAATCACTGTGGCTTAAAAAAGCAGTCATAGTGTGAACCAGCCCTAAGGCCTGGGACCCACTGGCAGCGCTTAGCGCTTAGATTTGTATAGTTCTTGCTAATATAATAGGTTATTTAAGAAAAATAATATCCCTCAAGTGAGATCACACACATAGAATTACATTACCAAGAGCTTTTCAAAACACAAGGGTTTAGAAAAGCACTGCTAGTTGGTCCCAGGCCTGAGCTCCTTCAATTTCTATGAATTTGGATCAATCTTATAGGTATATTCCAATGATTTCCACTGCTGTCAAGCACTTACATATTACAGCACTTTCAGAATATTATAATTCAGTACAGCACTAGTTTATGGCTGTATTATAAAGCTCTCATCATAATTATCATTACTTTCTGCTGTCAGTGCAGTAGTAAATTACGAATGTGGCATATTACACCAAGAACTGAGCTGCACTGCTGATATTCTCCATATTACAGCCCTAACTACTGCTAACTGTCCATCATTACAGCTTTGGTGGTGCCTGTTAATGTGGGTTATTCTATGCCTAATTAAAGCCATCAATAAGGAGGTGGCAATCCACCGGTTTGGAAAATTTGCAGTTTGTAAAGCAAGATGGACAGCTACACGTAATGGACTCGCTTGTCCTTTATCATGTGTACTAACTGACTATTTAATGAAGCAGCCCAGTATTCAGTTATGAGTCCCCTAAATCTGATTAGTCCTGCAGAAAGTTTTGGCTTGGTCCACAGGAGTTCTGCTCATTGCAGAACAAAAAGCTGTCGGGTGGAACTTCGCATCACATTTCTACCAATATACAGTGTATACAGATTAAATGTATCCGAAATAAACTTGTGATTCCATAACAGCATTTGTAGTATTAAGGAACTCCAGAAAATTGTTAGGGGAAGGATTTCCATCTTCTCTCAAGCCATGTTAAATGTACATCCCCTCCCTTTCCCCCTCTCATTTTTAAATAGCATATTCATCCTCAAACATTTGATGGACTTTCAGTTCTCTTTGGTGCAGGTATGTGCTTTAATTGTTTTCTAGAGTCCAGATCAAATCTAACAAATATGTCTTTATTGACTTCAATGGTGTTCAGATTAGGGACTAACAGATATTTTTTAACTACTTTCAATGAATGGCCCTCCAACCAAATACAGGTAAATCTGAGTAACACTGCTTAACCACTTCTCTTCCCCTGGGACGAGTAACTACGCCCCTGCAAAATGCCACAACTCTGTGCAGGGACGTAGCTACTATGTCCCTTCCGCTGCGCACCGCCCCCCCCCCCCCCCCCCGGCACTCAGTACCGCTGCTCATTACCGCCGATCGTTAACCGCTAGATCAATGAATGGGAAACCAGTTCCCATTCATTGATCTAATTCCCCATGTAAATGACCGCAGCCGTCTATTCAGACCGCTCTGCCATTCACAAATCCCAGCCATGCGGTCCATCCATTTCCGTACCAATAGTACGGAGACTTAATACACCACTGAGGACATCTTGTGGCCAAATTATAAAATTAAATCCCCATTTTTTTCAGTAAATAATCCCTAGTTACCTTGTTTTTTCTATTTAAATTAACCCCTGACCTCCCACACTCCCCCAAAGCTGGCAAACATTTTTTTTGGTAAAAAAAATATCAAAAAAAATAAAAATAAACATAAATAGTTACCTCAGGGACTGAACTTGGTTAATATGTATGTCAAGAGGGTATATTACTATATGTGAGGAAATGCGGAAAAGCCGCCGCGTGTACTAACGGCAGGACGACTGAATCCGCGTCCAGCAAAGCGGCTGGCATGCGGAGACGTGCGCCTGGCACCACGTGAGAATGCGGAAAAGCTACCGCGGGTACTGACAGCAAGGCGGCTGTTTCCGCGTCCAACGCGGCGGTTTGTACGCGGCGGCGTGCCGGTGGTGTGGCTGGTTCTGTTAGTTCACATGGGCAGATGGAGAACTACGCGCGCGCGGCCCAGATGTCAGGACCTTTATACCAGCAGGGGAAGTGTCAGCTGATCAGGAGGATCAGCTGATTCCTGCTGGACTCATGATTGGCTGAGTGGCTTGGGCGGGGCGGCAGGCTCCAGCAGCTATTTATACAGCTTGCTTGCCAGTTGCTGGTTGTCTGCCATTGCAAGCACTTACGTGGAAGCATTCAGACCATGGTCGGATCCCACAGTGTGTTAGAACCAGGACAGACCTGGGAATTCACACTGAGCTAGAATACTCTCGCATGTCAATGTTATGTTATGTTATAGACTAGTTCCAGGGTGTAGAGACCAAGGACCTCACACCCAAGATTAGGGAACTGTGTATCATTTGTGTTATACTCCAGACTAGTTGCGGGGCGTAGAGACCAAGGACCTCACGCCCAAGACTAGGGAACTGTATTATCATTTGTGTTATGCTCCAGACTAGTTCCAGGGCGTAGAGACCAAGGACCTCACGCCCAAGAATAGGGAACTGTATTATGATTTGTGTTATACTTCAGACTAGTTCCAGGGTGTTGAGACTACGGACCTCACACCAAGACTAGGGACTCTGTGTTCATTGTGTTATGCATCAGACTAGTTCCAGGGTGTAGAGACCACGGACCTTACACCAAGACTAGGCACTGTTTGATATCTGTTACTACCTTGGGAACTATCTCTCTCCCTTAAGAGATAGTCTCCTGTCCTGCTAGTGACATCCACCCTTCAGGTGTCACTCCCGCGCAGGTTCCTCCTACCTTCAGCCTGAATCCACCCCTTGGAGAATCTCAGGCTTTTGGAAGGTTCCTGTGTCACCATAAGCAATATTCCAGGCTGCTTCTGATCACCTGCTCAGCAGGTGCATTACTCAAAGTATTACTGTTACACCAAACACTCACATACCATAGGTGTCCAGAGGTTAGCAATATATCTTATTATCGGTGATACTGCAGATCATCAATAATCGGGTGTATATCTGCATTCTTGGTGATACTGCAGATCACCAATAATCAGATTCTCTCTGCGTGCTGACACCAATCGTTACACTATAACTTTATAAATGATGGGCTTGTAATCAGGGATGGACGCAAAACTGAAAAAATGCATGTATTAATTTAAAACTATAATGGCCGCAAACTGAGAAATAATGATTTTTTTTTAAATTTTTTCTTATTTTTCTAGATAAAACATTTTAGGAATAAAATAATTCTTAGCAAAAAGCACCCCCCCCCCCCCCCCAAGAAAGCCTAATTGGTGGTGAAAAAACAAGATATAGATTGTTTTGTTATGATATGTAGTAATAAAGTTATAGGCGAATGAATGGAAGGAGCGCTGACAGGTGAAAATTGCTCTGGTTTTTTAAGGGGAGCCCTTCGAGGTGAATAGATATATGTGTGTACTGTGATTATGTTCCATCCCTGATTCTGGTGCACATTGCTCTTAAAATGCACTGTAGGTATTGACCCTGAACATTGTACTATTTTTATACAAGCAATACACTGTCTCTGGAACGTATTGGCCTCAATTCACTAAGCTTATCTCCTGTCTTTAAAGTGAACCTTAAGCCAGAAATATCTATGCCGCGCATCTATGCTGCATATCTATGCGTTCGTAATGCGTCAACGCGTATTTTTGTACGCGTTGCGGTCCGCAATAGCGCTAATTACAGTCGGGAATGCGGAAAAAGCTATGCATGGCCAGTCCTGACGGGCCTGTTGGCAAAAACGAAACTAGCTGGCAGCGGGGGACCAGAGGATTGTGAGTGGCTGCGAGGGCACAGGACTTCTGCAGCGGGCTGGTAGAAGCCCCAGGTGAGTAAAACCCGTTTTTTTCTGGCTTAAGTGTCCCTTTAATAACGTTTCTAGAGTTATCACCATGGTGATAAGGCATGCAGTATTCAGGAAAATGTTTACCTCAGGCAAACCTAAAGTTAACTCTTCAATCCTTAAAATAACTCCAGAATTCTAAAGTTAAAGACAGGCTGTTAATTAACTGCGTGTGAAAATAACTACAGAGGAGGTAACTTAACTACAGAGGAGGCAACTTAAGGAATGAAGAGATAAGATAACTCTCTCACTGTGTGGTGGCAAGTTTTCTCTTGCCTTATTATCTCCTGCATGATCTTATGGCATGAGGCCATTGTGTGCTAGAATTCTTAGTTCAGTAGACTGTGGTTATTGTTATTGTGATTGCCATTTGTATTCAGGTAAAAGAGACAAATTTCCCAAATATGATGTATTTGATTTAGGAATGTTTGAACGGCATCATGTTGAGGGTAAAAATGTCAGTACCCACATGGACTTCAGACACCATGTGGGAAGAGACAAAAATTTCTACTCTAATATAAGACATATTCTGCAGACTTTGCAGGATAGCAAAACTTTGTACAAGTAGGATGTGTTTTGGGAGTAGCATTTACAAGCTGGGCACTGTGCCAGTCCTTACTATATAGAGAAATTCCAAACAAGTTCTTTCTTCTTGGTACACAACAAAGCAACCTACACAATCCTGATCACCTGCCCTCCCACTCACATCCTTTGTGAATTCATCTTCACTCGGGGTTAACATTCGTAAATTTACCTGGGATACCTCTCAGTTCTTCCACGCAATATCATATTGTATACTTTAACAATTGCATTAACGTTTTATTTTGTATGGTGGGAAATTATGTATTTTCATTTTTTTTAAAAACACGTTTTACATTTTGCTCTTTATTTGTGTTCTTGTTTGTTTGAATCTCTCAAATTCAACCTGAACATCTCTCATTTGATCTAAACCAGAGAAACCAGAGTATTGGCATAATATGGGTTTCCAAGTTCTAGTGGTTATTTAACAGTCTGTTGTCATCTTCTTATCTGTTGATGTCTGGATTTCAATGTGTTTGTTTTAATAAAAGCATGGATAAAATATGGAAAACTGATGAAAATGGAGGGGAAAATGATGAAAACAGACACCAACTGAAACCCTTTATTAACTCAATTAATTTAAATTGCAGCTCCAAAATTAGCCTGTACATTTGCATCTCACAATTTTTTACATAGTGGCAGTGTACCGTTATATGCTACTCTGCAGGTCCATTGTAGTGTCCGATAGAGTTGGCAGTGTACTGGTATATGCTACTCTGCAGGGCCATTGTAGTTTCTGATGGACTTGGCAATAGATTCATGCCATTCCACTGGCATCTGCTGTCCAAAACAAATCACACCTGTCAGGTGTGTGAGCTACAGAAACATAACAGACCATATGAACATGGAGAAAATAAGTAGAGCTGAATTTGGCTGAACTGAATGCAGTAAACTGAAGCAAATTTTACCAACACTATGTTTTATAACATATTGAATTCAATTCAATTCAATTCACTTTATTGTCATTGTGTAACACAACGAAATTACTTTTTCATGACAACACCACGGTGCATATAAGGAACATAGTAATAGTAACAAGGAAGAGAAGAAATTATACACATATGCCAGGTATTACAGATATTTAAACAATTTGTGCGCAGTGTTAATTATTTCAGAGAGGATTCAGAGTTCATCAAGTTTATGGCAGATGGGAAAAAGCTGTCTTTCAGTCTGTTTGTGTGTGTGCGGATTGATTGAAAACGTTTACCTGATGGAAGGAGCCCAAACAGGGCATTTCCAGGGTGTTGTCCTTGATAATGTTTTTGGCCCTTCTCACGCTGCGAGTATTATACAAAAGTTCCAGTGATGGTAGTTCAGTACCAATAATGGCTTCTGCTGTTTTAACAACTTGCTGCAGGGCTTCTCTAGTAGCCTTCGTGCAGCCGTTGTACCAGGCCATCATGCAATTGGTCAGAACGCTTTCTATAGTGCATCTGTAGAAATTAACCAGCAGCTTCTGTGGGAGGTTAGCGCTCCTTAGTTTTCTCAGAAAGTAGAGGCGTTGTTGTGCTTTGCCAGTTAGAGCTAAAGCATTGCCAGCCCAGGACAGGTTCTCTGCGATGGTGACTCCCAAAAATGTGAAGCTGGAAACTCTCTCCACAGCCTCTGCATTGATCATTAGCGGGAGGTGAGTGGTCTTTTTGGTGGTCCTAAATTCCAGAATAATTTCTTTGGTCTTCTTTGTATTTAATAACAGGTTGTTAATGTCGCACCATGCAGTCAGGTTCCTAACTTCTTCTCTGTATGCACTTTCCTCATTGTCTGATATAAGCCCAATGACAGTCGTATCATCTGCAAACTTAAAAATTATGTTTGAGGTATGGATAGGCTGGCAGTCATGGGTGAAAAGTGCATAGAGGAGGGGGCTTAATACACAGCCCTGTGGCACGCCAGTGCTCAGGGTAAGGGTGGAGGATGTCTGTTTTCCTAGTCTGACAGTTTGAGGGCGATTAGTAAGGAAGTCCAATAACCAAGTACATATGGAGGGAGCAAGACCTAGTGCATGGAGTTTGTTGGTCAGCTGGCTAGGTACAATGGTGTTAAATGCTGAGCTGTAGTCAACAAAGAACATCCTAACATAGGAGTTGGGCTTTTCCAGGTGTGAGAGGGCAGCATGGAGAGCTACACAGATGGCATCCTCAGTCGATCTATTTGTTCGGTAAGCAAACTGGTGTTGATCTAGATTTGCTGGGATGGAGGCCTTGATGTGTGTGGCTACCAGTCGTTCAAAGCACTTGGCGATGACAGGGGTTAGAGCAACTGGTCGATAATCATTAAGACAGGTTATCCTAGGATTTTTTGGGACTGGCACAATGGTTGTAGATTTAAGGCATGATGGAACTACACCCAAGAACAGAGAGAGGTTGAATATTTGTGTAAAAACTTTCGCTAGTTGACCAGCACAGGCCTGGAGCACACGTCCTTGCACACCATCAGGACCTGCAGCTTTCCTGGTGTTGATATTTGTGAGTGCTTGCTGCACTTCATGTATGTGAAGGATTAAAGGCTGTGAGTCTGTAGTGGGCCCAAAGTTGACTGGAGGCAGATTGTTGTCTTTTTCAAATCTAGCAAAGAAGTTGTTAAGTTCCTCTGCTAGGCTGGGGATGTTATTGTCCAGTGTATATTGAGTGCTATTATTTTTGTAATCTGTGAATAGTTGAATGCTTTGCCACATCCTCTTTGGGTTTGAGTCATTTTCAAAGTTTTTCTCAATCCTTTGTTTGTATTTAAGTTTTGCATTTCGTATGCCTTTTTCAGACTTGCTCTGGCTGAAGAATATGCTTCTTTGTCCTGTATTTTAAAAGCTTTGTTTCTATTCTTTAGAAGTTCCTTAAGTTCTTTTGTAATCCATTGTTTATGATTTGGGTAAACCGTAATTCTTTTGTTGACAGTGATGGTGTCCACACACAAATTAACATATGACAATACAGGGTAAATACTCGTCTCCAGGTCTGTTTCATGAAAGAAAATATCCCAGTCTGTATTTTCAAAGCAATTTTTGAGCTGAGAGATGGCAGTCTCAGGCCAGACTTTAACAGACTTGCTAATTGGTTTAGCATTGTTGATAATGGCTTTGTATGCGGGAATAAGAAACAAAGATAGATGGTCAGACTGTCCCAGTGGGGGGCGTGGGGTGATCTTAGAGGCACTTTTTATGTTTGTATAGACATGATCCAAGGTGTTTTCTCCTCTAGTTTTACAGTCCACATGCTGATAAAATCTGGGAAATACCTTCTTAAGATTTGCTTGGTTAAAATCTCCAGCAATTATGAAAATTGCATCCGGGTGTGAGTTCTGTTGCTTACTAATGACATCAAACAGTTGTTCATTTGTTGACTTAGTATTGGCATGAGGTGGAATGTATACTGCCATAATTATAATAACTGTATGTTCCCTGGGTAGGTAAAATGGTTGACATCTCAGCATCAGGTGTTTCACATCAGGTGAACAAGACTTGTTGATTATGGTTACGTTAGCGCACCAAGCATTATTGATATAAACACATAGTCCTCCACCTGTTTTCTTGCCAGAATCATGCGTTCGATCAGCACGGTGAAGCGTGTGACCTGCAAGCTCAATTGCAGTGTCTGGTATGAAGGGGTCCAGCCATGTCTCCGAAAAAATCAAAAGGCAACAGTCTCTCATAGTTTTATACGTGGAGATATCCAGTCGGAGTTCATCCATTTTATTTGCGAGGGATCTCACATTTGCAAGCAGTGCGCTAGGAAGAGGGGTTTTATGTGGAGTAGCTCTCAGTCTAGTAAGCAGTCCTGATTGCTTACCTCTCTTTTGTTTCCTTTTGCTTCGCTTTCTGCCCCGTCTATTTCCAAGGATAGCAGTGGTTAACGAAAGACCCGGTGATCTAAGAATCTCCTGCGGTATTGATTCCGTGTTAAAGTAATCTCTGTGCTGCTTGATCCGATCTGTAGAAGCTCCTGGCGATTGTAGTGGATGCTTGCCTTTGCTTGTGAGGTGGTGAAGGTCAGTAGGAAGAAAATTAATAGAAGAGAGCACCAATGTGGGTAGCATGAAGCCGCTGCGTCTGTGCGCGCCGCCATCGTACTTGGTCTGTGCTGCAGATGATGGTTCTTGTGCTGCAGATGATGGTTCTTGTACTGCAGATGATGGTTTGTGCTGCAGATGATGCTGATCTCCAGAAGGGAGAGAGGGCAGAGAGATGTTACCTGCTTCCACATAGGATAAATGTCCTGTTCCTAATAATATCAGAATTTTGCCTTTGACTTCTCACGGAGTTTAACATGTGGGATATATGCACTGGATGTATATTGATATCTTTACTGCAATATTCCTCTAGTGTACTAGTACAGAAGGTGACCAGTTTTCTGTCTCTCTTGTTTTCCAGCCTTGTATTTTATTGATTAAAGATGACGATTCCCTCTTCTTTCATAAATGTGATCTTTTATGGAGTATTTATGTACAGTATTACGTGGTTTGCAGCACTACAGAGTCTGTAGCTATGTCACCAACTATCCCTCAGAGGAGCTCACAATGTAATCCCTACAAAAGTTAATCCCTAGCACCTAACATGATCTAAGGCCAATTCTGTGTGCCTAAAGCAGGGGTAGGGAACCTATGGCTCGGGAGCAAGATGTGGCTCTTTTGATTGGTCCATCTGCAGTGATGAGTGTAATCAGCTAATTAAGATGACATGAAATTATGTGTATATTTTCGCATTTACGCTTATACATAATTATGATTTGTAAATTCAATTGATTTCATATAGTGAGTCGTAATTTCGCCTAAAATTTCACATAATTTTTGCGTAATTTCGTGCCAGTTTTGGCAGTGAATAGCAAAGCTCCCATACATGATAGTGACACCAAAATTGTTACATATGTTAAGGAGAATAGTGGGTACAAGTCAAAAAAAGAATTTTCCGAGAAGTAGTAGTTTTCAAGAAAATCTTAAAAATGCTAAGAAAAATGTTTTTTAAACTAAAAAATGACAGTTTAAAAACCATTTTTCTTTGCATGTTTAAAATTGATTTTCTCAAAAACGACAATGTCTTTTAGAAACATTATTTTTTGGACATTAACATATGTAGCAATTTTGGTAGCAATAGCATGTATAGGGGCTTTGGTATTAACCACTAAAGTTGGCACAACATTTCGTGAAATAGCACGAAAATTACGTGCAAAATTTTGAAATATTACTATTACATACGAAATTAATTACGATTTTCCCTGAAATTTCGCATTACGATTACGATACGCAAATGCGAATTTCAATGCGAAAATTTCGGCTTACCACTGTCCATCTGGCTCACAAAGAAATCAGTACGGGTCGATTCACTAAGCTACACTGCTCTAGCAGCGTAGCTTAGTGTGGCAGGGCAAATAACATTTTCAAAGTAGGCACGCTACTGCTGTAGCATGCACTACTAACTTACTCACGCTACCCCAAAATGAATAGCTGCTCCAATTGTCCCACTCTGGACCCTGTCAGGTGCAGTGACTTTGTAGGACGAGATCCCCGCACTTTGGCCCAATAGGCTTCCTGTCAAGTGACAGGCAGCGTATTGGGCCAATCAAAGGGAGGCAATCTCATCCTACAAAGTGAATCAACCCCCAAGTCAACTAGCTAATTGTACAAGCTGTTAGTCTGTATTTCTCTTGTCTGGCTCTCGGGGAAATTGCTGATGTTGTTGAAACCCAAGAGAAGCTAAAGACGTGTCTGAAACTTTTGCTGCCTGACGGATCAACTGTATACACATCACCATGGCAACAGGGACGTGAGTAGTGTTGGGCGAACAGTGTTCGCCACTGTTCAGGTTCTGCAGAACATCACCCTGTTCGGGTGATGTTCGAGTTCGACCGAACACCTGATGGTGTTCGGCCAAACCGTTCAGCCATATGGCCGAACTAAAAGCGCATGGCCGAATGTTCCCCGAACGTTCGGCTAGCGCTGTGATTGGCCGAACAGGTCACGTGGTTCGGACCCGAACGCGCTCTGATTGGCCGAACGGCCCGATCCACGTCATTTCTCCGCCATTTGTCTGTGGGTTTAGCTTTGGGTAGGCAGGCAGGGTAGTTCTCTCTCCAGCCAGGCTAGCCAGGGTCCCCCCAGTCATTGTGTTGCTGCTGGGAACAGTAGTACACCACTCACCCACACTATATAGCATTGTGTTTACTGCCACTCTGTGTACACCGCTCACCCACCACTGTATAGCATTGTGTTTACTGCCACTCTGTGTCTCTGCTGGGAACAGTAGTACACCGCTCACCCGCCACTGTATAGCATTGTGCTCTGTGTCGCTGCTGGGAATAGTAGTACACCGCTCACCCACCACTGTATAGCATTGTGCTCTGTGTCGCTGCTGGGAACAGTAGTACACCGCTCACCCACCACTGTATAGCATTGTGCTCTGTGTCGCTGCTGGGAATAGTAGTACACCACTCACCCACCCCTGTATAGCATTGTGCTCTGTGTCGCTGCTGGGAACAGTAGTACACCGCTCACCCACCACTGTATAGCATTGTGCTCTGTGTCGCTGCTGGGAATAGTAGTACACCGCTCACCCACCACTGTATAGCATTGTGCTCTGTGTCGCTGCTGGAAACAGTAGTACACCGCTCACCCACCACTGTATAGCATTGTGCTCTGTGTCGCTGCTGGGAATAGTAGTACACCGCTCACCCACCACTGTATAGCATTGTGCTCTGTGTTGCTGCTGGGAATAGTAGTACACCGCTCACCCACCACTGTATAGCATTGTGCTCTGTGTCGCTGCTGGGAATAGTAGTACACCGCTCACCCACCACTGTATAGCATTGTGCTCTGTGTCGCTGCTGGGAATAGTAGTACACCGCTCACCCACCACTGTATAGCATTGTGCTCTGTGTCGCTGCTGGGAATAGTAGTACACCGCTCACCCACCACTGTATAGCATTGTGCTCTGTGTCGCTGCTGGAAACAGTAGTACACCGCTCACCCACCACTGTATAGCATTGTGCTCTGTGTCGCTGCTGGGAATAGTAGTACACCGCTCACCCACCACTGTATAGCATTGTGCTCTGTGTTGCTGCTGGGAATAGTAGTACACCGCTCACCCACCACTGTATAGCATTGTGCTCTGTGTCGCTGCTGGGAATAGTAGTACACCGCTCACCCACCACTGTATAGCATTGTGCTCTGTGTCGCTGCTGGGAATAGTAGTACACCGCTCACCCACCACTGTATAGCATTGTGCTCTGTGTCGCTGCTGGGAATAGTAGTACACCGCTCACCCACCACTATATAACATTTCTGTACTGCCACTGTACTGCTGCCAGTCAGCGTGTACTTTAAGGATAAGCGAAATGAAGAAGAAATCCTGTGAAAGAGGGAGGGGCAAGGGAAGAGGTGTTTCCCCTGACGGTTCACGTACAGGCCACAGTGGAGCACCGAAGAAAACCCACTCAATACCGCCCATGTTGTCCAGGAAATCAACCCTCACAAATCCAAAAGAACAGGACCAGATAATTAATTGGATGACCTCTCAAGCGTCCAGCAGTGGGTTAAGCAGCACCAGCACATCACACACGAGGTCCGAGTCCTCAGCCAGTTACAAGGAGCCAGTGGGCACAAAGCTGACACAACCGGCAGTGACACCACGCACACAACTGCCAAATAACCAGTCCGAAGAATTTCCTCAGGACACAATGGGGTATTCGCAGGATCTATTCCCAGCCCAACAAACTTCCACCTTTCAAAGGTCAATGGAACAGCTAGAAATGTTGTGCCTGGATTCACAACCATTTACTGTGGGAAATGCACCGCGCACTGAAATGCAAGGCGAGTCCGAGGACTTTGAAACCTAAATCCCAGAGCAAGTTGGGCAGGAGGGGTTTCAATTGCAGGAGGTCGGCCGAGAAGATCTGGAAGACGACGTTGGAGTGAGCTGCGCAGAGGTTGTTCTGGGGAGCTCTACTCCACGGCGGCGGCCCACAATCACATATGACGAGTTTGAGGAGATGGAAGAGGAGGGTTTGGACAATGTGGACACAGACCCAGATTTTGTATGTGAAGGAGAACATCGCCGTCGTAGCAGCACAGATGAGTCTGTTGAAGAACCCACTGCTGCACGAGTTCGCCTTGTGCCACAAGCGTGGAAGTTCAAGTGAGACGCAAAAGAGGTGCAAACAGAAATCGCCAGCAAGGCAAGTGCTCCAAAGTCTGGCCTTTCTTTGAAGACTGCAGTGAGGATGGTACCATGGTGATTTGCAAGGTGTGCAAGACCCGCCTGAGCAGGGGGAAAAATATTAACAACCTCTCCACCACCAGCATGACCCTCCACATGGTATCCAAACATCACACTCTGTGGGCAAACGCGGCAGGACAGGATACCAGCAACACTGCCTCCCTTGGGGTCACCAGACTCACCACCAGACCCTCCTCAGCAGCAGCAGTAGCCCAGCCATTGCGTGGTTCACAACAACATTCACAAACATCAGACACTGTCACTTTCCGGAATAGTGCTCTTGAGGTCTCCCAGTCTTCATCAAACACAACAACCAACAGCCCTTCAGTGTGCAGCCCTACGGTTCAGTTGTCTGTCTCGGAAATGTTGGAGCGCAAGAGGAAATTGCCAGCAAATGACCCCCGGGCCGTGGCACTAACAGCCAGCATAGCCAAGCTTCTGGCCTGCGAAATGCTGCCATATCGAGTGGTGGAGACAAACAGCTTCAAGGGCATGATGTCAGTGGCCATCCCACGTTACGTGGTTCCTAGCCGCTACCACTTTGTGCGCTCTGCAGTGCCTGAGTTGCATGAGCACGTGGTCAGCAAAATAACCCGAAGCTTGAAGAATGCCATTGCCTGCAAGGTTCACCTCACCACTGACACCTGGCCGAGTGCGTTCGGCCAGGGTCGATACATCTCCCTTACCGCGCACTGGGTGAACCTTGTGGAGCCTGGCAGCGATTCCTCACCTGCTACGGCGCGGGTGTTGCCCACGCCGCAAACAGCTGCACCGCCGTCCCTCCCACTGGATAACAACAGCAGCACCTACCTCTCTGACTCCTTCTCCTCCAACGCATCTCAAAGCTGTACCTCATCCGGAAACGCTAACCCAGCAGCAGTAGGATCGTGGAAGCAGTGCAGCACAGCTGTTGGCATGCGTCAGCAAGCGTTGCTGAAGCTGATCTGCCTTGGGGATAAGCAGCACACAGGGGAGGAAATTTGGAGGGGAATAAAGGAACAGACGGATTTGTGGCTGGCACCGCTGGACCTGAAACCAGGCATGGTTGTGTGTGATAATGGGAGTAATCTCATTCGCGCTTTAAGGTTGGCTAAGCTGACACACATCCCTTGCCTGGCGCACGTGATGAACCTAGTAGTTCAGCGGTTCCTGAGGACATACCCAGGCGTGGCCGATCTTCTGTTGAAGGTGCGACGAGTGGCCAAACATTGCAGAAATTCCAGTACTGCTTCGGGGGCACTCGCCAAGATGCAGGAGCGCTTCAATCTCCCCCACCATCGCTTGCTGTGTGATGTCCCTACGCGCTGGAATTCTACGCTGCACATGCTAGCCCGCTTTTGCGAGCAGAAGAGTGCAGTGGTCCAGTACATGACGGCGCAGTACCGAGGCGCATCCGGACAGCTGTCAAGCTTCTGTGGATCCGATTGGGCCAACATGTTGGACCTCTGCCAAGTCCTCCAAAATTTTGAGCAATCCACGTTGCTTGTGAGCAGTGACAACTCTTCAGTCAGCATTACCATACCACTGCTGTGTTTACTGAAGAGGTCGATGTTGAAAATCAAGGAAACAGCTGTCATGATGCAACTGGGGGAATCTGAAGAAGAAAACGATCAGCGTGATGATACCAACATCAGGCCATCTGCCTCAGGAAACGCTGGCCCCAGCAGCTATGACGAAGAAGAGGAGGAGGAACAGCTGGAGTTGGAGCAGGAATTTCATGCCACCACTGACGAGGGCCAGAGCGGTGCACGTTGGACTTCCACAATTCAGTGCGAATGGTCAGCAGAAGCAGACCAGGAAGAAGGTGACGACTATGATGCATCACAACAACTATCACAACGCTCACAAGAGGATGATGAGGATTCTGGCAGGACTCTGGCACACATGGCTCAATTCATGCTAGACTGCATTGAACGCGACCCACGCATTGTGCGCATTCTGGACAACACCAATTACTGGGTTTATACCCTTCTGGATCCACGGTACAAACACAATGTTCCAAAACTGCTTGAAGAAAGAGTCAGACAGGTCAAAATGGAAGAATACCAGCAGGCCCTTGTGGAGACTTTAGAGAGGAGATTGACATCCTCCCCCTCCTCTAGCCAGTTGTACGCCGACAGACTGACTTCCGCAAACCCAGGACGACCAGGAGGGCAGCAAACAACACAAGCCGCAGCTAGTGCCCAAAAGGGAATGGTATCGGCAGTGTCCTTGGAGTGGGAAAATTTTCTGACACCCATGCAGCAGCCCACAGAACAGCAAGCGTGCAGATCCACCTCCAACACCGATCGCCTGGAGAAGATGGTCAAGGACTACATGTCAGATGGCGTAGCTGTGTTGAACAATCCATCTGCACCCTTCAACTATTGGGTATCGAAGCTAGACACCTGGCACGAACTGGCAATGTACGCAATAGAGGTGCTGGCTTGCCCGGCAGCCAGCGTTATGTCAGAACGCTGTTTCAGTGCTGCCGGAGGCATCGTCACAGATCGGCGTATCCGCCTCTCCACAGAAAATGCAGACCGTCTGACTCAAATTAAAATGAATCAATCCTGGATTGGAAACGACTACGCAACACTCCCGGACCCCAACCAAGTAACATGAACAATGAACATCTGTGATGGGTTAGCGTTTCCGGTCCCTGTTTATTGAACCTCTCATTTGTATTACATTTATGACTGCATGGCGACAAAATGCATTGCTATCCGCACGCTTCTTGTCCTCATGCAAGGCCTGGGTTGCGCCTGAAAGCGTGGCCTTCTCCTCCTGCGCCTCCTCCTGTTCCATCACGTGTGCTGCTGCTGGGTTAGCGTTGCCGGTCCCTTTTTACGGAACCTCTTATCTGTATTACATTTATGACTGCATGGCAACAAAATGCATTGCTATCCGCACGCTTCTTGTCCTCATGCAAGGCCTGGGTTGTTGTGTCTCAAAGCGTGGCCTTCTCCTCCTGCGCCGCCCTCCTCCTGTTCCATCACGTGTGCTGCTGCTGGGTTAGCGTTACCGGTCCCTTTTCCTTGAACCTCTTATCTGTATTACATTTATGACTGCATGGCGACAAAAAGCATGTTACCTGTGCAAAGAAAAATGACATTTTCCGCATTTAAAAGACATTTTTCCTTTTCTCAAAAACTATAAGCTCTTTTTCAAATATTTTTTTTCCTCTTGTACCCACTCCCAAGGTGCACATACCCTGCAAATTTGGGGTATGTAGCATGTAAGGAAGCTTTACAAAGCACGAAAGTTCGGGTCCCCATTGACTTCCATTATGTTCGGAGTTCGGCGCGAACACCCGAACATCGCGGCCATGTTCGGCGAACGTTCAAGAACCCGAACATCTAGGTGTTCGCCCAACACTAGACGTGAGCCCTATTGTCCCAGTTTGAAACATATTGTATGGCTCTCACAGAATTACATTTTAAAATATGTGGTGTTTATGGTATTCTCAGACAAAAAGGTTCCTGACCCCTGGCCTAAAGGATGCCCATGCAAATGCAGGGTAGAAAATTCAGACTGCATGCAGACAGTGTTATGTCCAAGTTTTGAACTGGAGACCTTAGGCAAGAACGCTAAACTCTAAAGAGCTCTAAAATAATACAATAACTGGAGAAGGCCATTTCTCTTACCAAACACTTGTAAATCAGATCCTTTCTTCACAATTTTTTCATGTATGTAAGCATCCTCTAAATCCATTACCCATGTCTGAAAATGAACAGTCATTGGTTTTTGGCAAAAGCTTGGTATACAGAGGTGCCAGAGTAGAGTAAAACGTTTTAAAAACAGTTTAAAAGCAGAGGGGGATGTTAGGGTGGACTTACCTCCCTCTTACAAAAAAGAAAACTCACTTAAAGAGAACCCGAGATGGGATTTCATTATGTTAGTGGGGCACAGAGGCTGGTTGTGCACACTAACACCAGCTTCTGTTGCCCCATGGTGTGCCTCCAGGACCCCCCTGCGCGCCGCTATACCCCCCACAGTGCTAACGACACGCAGTGTGTCACCAGTACAATGTTTACCTAAGCCTTTCTGTTAGCGCCGCTCCCCCGCCTCCTCCGTATCGGCGCTACCCGCCTGCGTCACTTCCCTCCAATCAGCGGGAGGGAAGGGACGCAGGTGGGTAGCGCCGATACGGAGGAGGCGGGGGAGCAGCGCTAACAGACAGGCTTAGGTAAACATTGTGCTGGCGACACGCTGCGTGTCGCTAGCACTGCGGGGGGTATAGCGGCGCGCAGGGGGGTCCTGGAGGCACACCATGGGGCAACAGAGGCTGGTGTTAGTGTGCACAACCAGCCTCTGTGCCCCACTAACATAATGAAATCCCACCTTGGGTTCTCTTTAAGTCTCGATAAAACAGAATTGTCAAATAATTTATTCATCTCCACAAATGCAACGCATTTCGTGGGGCGTGACTAGTGTTGGGCGAACAGTGTTCGCCACTGTTCGGGTTCTGTAGAACATCACCCTGTTCGGGTGATGTTCGGGTTCGGCCGAACACCTGATGGTGTTCGGCCAAACTGTTCGGCCATATGGCCGAACTAAGAGCGCATGGCCGAACGTTACCCGAACGTTCGGCTAGCGCTGTGATTGGCCGAACGGGTCACGTGTAGTGTTGGGCGAACATCTAGATGTTCGGGTTCGGGCCGAACATGGCCGAACTCCGAACATAATGGAAGTCAATAGGGACCCGAACTTTCGTGCTTTGTAAAGCCTCCTTATATGCTACATACCCCAAATTTACAGGGTATGTGCATCTTGGGAGTGGGTACAAGAGGAAAAAAAAATTTAGCAAAAAGAGCTTATAGTTTTTGAGAAAATCGATTTTAAAGTTTCAAAGGGAAAACTGTCTTTTAAATGCGGGAAATGTCTGTTTTTTTTGCACAGGTAACATGCTTTTTGTCGGCATGCAGTCATAAATGTAATACATATAAGAGGTTCCAGGAAAAGGGACCAGTAACGTTAACCCAGCAGCAGCACACGTGATGGAACAGGAGGAGGGTGGCGCAGGAGGAGAAGGCCACGCTTTGAGACACAACAACCCAGGCCTTGCATGAGGACAAGAAGCGTGCGGATAGCAATTTGCATTTTGTCGCCATGCAGTCATAAATGTAATACAGATGAGAGGTTCAATAAACAGGGACCGGAAACGCTAACCCATCACAGATGTTCATTGTTCATGTTACTTGGTTGGGGTCCGGGAGTGTTGCGTAGTCGTTTCCAATCCAGGATTGATTCATTTTAATTTGAGTCAGACGGTCTGCATTTTCTGTGGAGAGGCGGATACGCCGCCGATCTGTGACGATGCCTCCGGCAGCACTGAAACAGCGTTCCGACATAACGCTGGCTGCCGGGCAAGCCAGCACCTCTATTGCGTACATTGCCAGTTTGTGCCAGGTGTCTAGCTTCGATACCCAATAGTTGAAGGGTGCAGATGGATTGTTCAACACAGCTACGCCATCTGACATGTAGTCCTTGACCATCTTTTCCAGGTGATCGGTGTTGGAGGTGGATTTGCACGCTTGCTGTTCTGTGTTCTGCTGCATGGGTGTCAGAAAATTTTCCCACTCCAAGGACACTGCCGATACCATTCCCTTTTGGGCACTAGCTGCGGCTTGTGTTGTTTGCTGCCCTCCTGGTCGTCCTGGGTTTGCGGAAGTCAGTCTGTCGGCGTACAACTGGCTAGAGGAGGGGGAGGATGTCAATCTCCTCTCTAAAGTCTCCACAAGGGCCTGCTGGTATTCTTCCATTTTGACCTGTCTGGCTCTTTCTTCAAGCAGTTTTGGAACATTGTGTTTGTACCGTGGATCCAGAAGTGTATAAACCCAGTAATTGGTGTTGTCCAGAATGCGCACAATGCGTGGGTCGCGTTCAATGCAGTCCTAGGCCGAAGAGGTCATAGCCTAGGGTCACAAAACCTGTTTATTTGGGCAATTTCAATGGTGGCGAGTCTGACGTACATAAATCGCAGCAATGGCCGTTAGCAACGTCTGAATCTCACGAAATGTCTCATGCAGGTAGAAGACATATTGTTAGACTTGGTCTCCAAAGATGGGTTCCCTACATCTCTGCAAACCAGAGTTACAGCGCTCCAAATTTGGTAAAATCACCCATAGGCTTTCATTGGGCCTCCTATTTACAGTTCCAAAATCTCACATCTTTTCAAAGGGCAATTACTCAGCAGTGGCAAATTTTCTAGCATTGTAGGGACCCTTAGGGGGAACATGACTGGTGAGTTTCGGGCCCCTAGGCCGAAGAGGTCATAGCCTAGGGTCACAAAAACCTGTTTATTTGGGCTATTTCAATGGTAGTGATGGTGACGTACATAAATCGCAGCAATGGCCGTTAGCAAAGTCTGAATCTCACGAAATGTCTCATGCAGGTAGAAGACATATTGTTAGACTTGGATTCCAAAGATGGGGTCCCTACATCTCTGCAAACCAGAGTTACAGGGGTCCAAAATTGGTAAAATCCCGCATAGGATTTCATTGCCTCCCTATTTCACTTTCCAAAATCTCACATCTTTTCAAAGGGCAATGGCTCAGCAGTACCAAATTTTCTAGCATTGTAGGGACCCTTAGGGGGATCATGACTGGTGAGTTTTGCCTCTGCTGAGCCATTGCCCTTTGAAATGGTGTGAGATTTTGGAACGGTAAATAGGAGGCCCAATGAAAGCCTATGGGGGATTTTACCAATTTTGGACCCCTGTAACTCTGGTTTGCAGAGATGTAGGGACCCCATCTTTGGAATCCAAGTCTAACAATATGTCTTCTACCTGCATGAGACATTTCGTGAGATTCAGACTTTGCTAACGGCCATTGCTGCGATTTATGTACGTCACCATCACTACCATTGAAATAGCCCAAATAAACAGGTTTTTGTGACCCTAGGCTATGACCTCTTTGGCCTAGGGGCCCGAAACTCACCAGTCATGTTCCCCCTAAGGGTCCCTACAATGCTAGAAAATTTGCCACTGCTGAGTAATTGCCCTTTGAAAAGATGTGAGATTTTGGAACTGTAAATAGGAGGCCCAATGAAAGCCTATGGGTGATTTTACCAAATTTGGAGCCCTGTAACTCTGGTTTGCAGAGATGTAGGGAACCCATCTTTGGAGCCCAAGTCTAACAATATGTCTTCTACCTGCATGAGACATTTCGTGAGATTCAGACGTTGCTAACGGCCATTGCTGCGATTTATGTACGTCAGACTCGCCACCATTGAAATTGCCCAAATAAACAGGTTTTGTGACCCTAGGCTATGACCTCTTCGGCCTAGGACTGCATTGAACGCGACCCACGCATTGTGCACATTCTGGACAACACCAATTACTGGGTTTATACCCTTCTGGATCCACGGTACAAACACAATGTTCCAAAACTGCTTGAAGAAAGAGCCAGACAGGTCAAAATGGAAGAATACCAGCATGCCCTTGTGGAGACTTTAGAGAGGAGATTGACATCCTCCCCCTCCTCTAGCCAGTTGTACGCCGACAGACTGACTTCCGCAAACCCAGGACGACCAGGAGGGCAGCAAACAACACAAGCCTCAGCTAGTGCCCAAAAGGGAATGGTATCGGCAGTGTCCTTGGAGTGGGAAAATTTTCTGACACCCATGCAGCAGCCCACAGAACAGCAAGCGTGCAGATCCACCTCCAACACCGATCGCCTGGAGAAGATGGTCAAGGACTACATGTCAGATGGCGTAGCTGTGTTGAACAATCCATCTGCACCCTTCAACTATTGGGTATCGAAGCTAGACACCTGGCACGAACTGGCAATGTACGCAATAGAGGTGCTGGCTTGCCCGGCAGCCAGCGTTATGTCAGAACGCTGTTTCAGTGCTGCCGGAGGCATCGTCACAGATCGGCGTATCCGCCTCTCCACAGAAAATGCAGACCGTCTGACTCAAATTAAAATGAATCAATCCTGGATTGGAAACGACTACGCAACACTCCCGGACCCCAACCAAGTAACATGAACAATGAACATCTGTGATGGGTTAGCGTTTCCGGTCCCTGTTTATTGAACCTCTCATTTGTATTACATTTATGACTGCATGGCGACAAAATGCATTGCTATCCGCACGCTTCTTGTCCTCATGCAAGGCCTGGGTTGCGCCTGAAAGCGTGGCCTTCTCCTCCTGCGCCTCCTCCTGTTCCATCACGTGTGCTGCTGCTGGGTTAGCGTTGCCGGTCCCTTTTTACGGAACCTCTTATCTGTATTACATTTATGACTGCATGGCGACAAAATGCATTGCTATCCGCACGCTTCTTGTCCTCATGCAAGGCCTGGGTTGTTGTGTCTCAAAGCGTGGCCTTCTCCTCCTGCGCCGCCCTCCTCCTGTTCCATCACGTGTGCTGCTGCTGGGTTAGCGTTACCGGTCCCTTTTCCTTGAACCTCTTATCTGTATTACATTTATGACTGCATGGCGACAAAAAGCATGTTACCTGTGCAAAGAAAAATGACATTTTCCGCATTTAAAAGACATTTTTCCTTTTCTCAAAAACTATAAGCTCTTTTTCAAATATTTTTTTTCCTCTTGTACCCACTCCCAAGGTGCACATACCCTGCAAATTTGGGGTATGTAGCATGTAAGGAAGCTTTACAAAGCACGAAAGTTCGGGTCCCCATTGACTTCCATTATGTTCGGAGTTCGGCGCGAACACCCGAACATCGCGGCCATGTTCGGCGAACGTTCGCGAACCCGAACATCTAGGTGTTCGCCCAACACTAGACGTGAGCCCTATTGTCCCAGTTTGAAACATATTGTATGGCTCTCACAGAATTACATTTTAAAATATGTGGTGTTTATGGTATTCTCAGACAAAAAGGTTCCTGACCCCTGGCCTAAAGGATGCCCATGCAAATGCAGGGTAGAAAATTCAGACTGCATGCAGACAGTGTTATGTCCAAGTTTTGAACTGGAGACCTTAGGCAAGAACGCTAAACTCTAAAGAGCTCTAAAATAATACAATAACTGGAGAAGGCCATTTCTCTTACCAAACACTTGTAAATCAGATCCTTTCTTCACAATTTTTTCATGTATGTAAGCATCCTCTAAATCCATTACCCATGTCTGAAAATGAACAGTCATTGGTTTTTGGCAAAAGCTTGGTATACAGAGGTGCCAGAGTAGAGTAAAACGTTTTAAAAACAGTTTAAAAGCAGAGGGGGATGTTAGGGTGGACTTACCTCCCTCTTACAAAAAAGAAAACTCACTTAAAGAGAACCCGAGATGGGATTTCATTATGTTAGTGGGGCACAGAGGCTGGTTGTGCACACTAACACCAGCTTCTGTTGCCCCATGGTGTGCCTCCAGGACCCCCCTGCGCGCCGCTATACCCCCCACAGTGCTAACGACACGCAGTGTGTCACCAGTACAATGTTTACCTAAGCCTTTCTGTTAGCGCCGCTCCCCCGCCTCCTCCGTATCGGCGCTACCCGCCTGCGTCACTTCCCTCCAATCAGCGGGAGGGAAGGGACGCAGGTGGGTAGCGCCGATACGGAGGAGGCGGGGGAGCAGCGCTAACAGACAGGCTTAGGTAAACATTGTGCTGGCGACACGCTGCGTGTCGCTAGCACTGCGGGGGGTATAGCGGCGCGCAGGGGGGTCCTGGAGGCACACCATGGGGCAACAGAGGCTGGTGTTAGTGTGCACAACCAGCCTCTGTGCCCCACTAACATAATGAAATCCCACCTTGGGTTCTCTTTAAGTCTCGATAAAACAGAATTGTCAAATAATTTATTCATCTCCACAAATGCAACGCATTTCGTGGGGCGTGACTAGTGTTGGGCGAACAGTGTTCGCCACTGTTCGGGTTCTGTAGAACATCACCCTGTTCGGGTGATGTTCGGGTTCGGCCGAACACCTGATGGTGTTCGGCCAAACTGTTCGGCCATATGGCCGAACTAAGAGCGCATGGCCGAACGTTACCCGAACGTTCGGCTAGCGCTGTGATTGGCCGAACGGGTCACGTGTAGTGTTGGGCGAACATCTAGATGTTCGGGTTCGGGCCGAACATGGCCGAACTCCGAACATAATGGAAGTCAATAGGGACCCGAACTTTCGTGCTTTGTAAAGCCTCCTTATATGCTACATACCCCAAATTTACAGGGTATGTGCATCTTGGGAGTGGGTACAAGAGGAAAAAAAAATTTAGCAAAAAGAGCTTATAGTTTTTGAGAAAATCGATTTTAAAGTTTCAAAGGGAAAACTGTCTTTTAAATGCGGGAAATGTCTGTTTTTTTTGCACAGGTAACATGCTTTTTGTCGGCATGCAGTCATAAATGTAATACATATAAGAGGTTCCAGGAAAAGGGACCAGTAACGTTAACCCAGCAGCAGCACACGTGATGGAACAGGAGGAGGGTGGCGCAGGAGGAGAAGGCCACGCTTTGAGACACAACAACCCAGGCCTTGCATGAGGACAAGAAGCGTGCGGATAGCAATTTGCATTTTGTCGCCATGCAGTCATAAATGTAATACAGATGAGAGGTTCAATAAACAGGGACCGGAAACGCTAACCCATCACAGATGTTCATTGTTCATGTTACTTGGTTGGGGTCCGGGAGTGTTGCGTAGTCGTTTCCAATCCAGGATTGATTCATTTTAATTTGAGTCAGACGGTCTGCATTTTCTGTGGAGAGGCGGATACGCCGCCGATCTGTGACGATGCCTCCGGCAGCACTGAAACAGCGTTCCGACATAACGCTGGCTGCCGGGCAAGCCAGCACCTCTATTGCGTACATTGCCAGTTTGTGCCAGGTGTCTAGCTTCGATACCCAATAGTTGAAGGGTGCAGATGGATTGTTCAACACAGCTACGCCATCTGACATGTAGTCCTTGAACATCTTTTCCAGGTGATCGGTGTTGGAGGTGAATTTGCACGCTTGCTGTTCTGTGTTCTGCTGCATGGGTGTCAGAAAATTTTCCCACTCCAAGGACACTGCCGATACCATTCCCTTTTGGGCACTAGCTGCGGCTTGTGTTGTTTGCTGCCCTCCTGGTCGTCCTGGGTTTGCGGAAGTCAGTCTGTCGGCGTACAACTGGCTAGAGGAGGGGGAGGATGTCAATCTCCTCTCTAAAGTCTCCACAAGGGCCTGCTGGTATTCTTCCATTTTGACCTGTCTGGCTCTTTCTTCAAGCAGTTTTGGAACATTGTGTTTGTACCGTGGATCCAGAAGTGTATAAACCCAGTAATTGGTGTTGTCCAGAATGCGCACAATGCGTGGGTCGCGTTCAATGCAGTCCTAGGCCGAAGAGGTCATAGCCTAGGGTCACAAAACCTGTTTATTTGGGCAATTTCAATGGTGGCGAGTCTGACGTACATAAATCGCAGCAATGGCCGTTAGCAACGTCTGAATCTCACGAAATGTCTCATGCAGGTAGAAGACATATTGTTAGACTTGGTCTCCAAAGATGGGTTCCCTACATCTCTGCAAACCAGAGTTACAGCGCTCCAAATTTGGTAAAATCACCCATAGGCTTTCATTGGGCCTCCTATTTACAGTTCCAAAATCTCACATCTTTTCAAAGGGCAATTACTCAGCAGTGGCAAATTTTCTAGCATTGTAGGGACCCTTAGGGGGAACATGACTGGTGAGTTTCGGGCCCCTAGGCCGAAGAGGTCATAGCCTAGGGTCACAAAAACCTGTTTATTTGGGCTATTTCAATGGTAGTGATGGTGACGTACATAAATCGCAGCAATGGCCGTTAGCAAAGTCTGAATCTCACGAAATGTCTCATGCAGGTAGAAGACATATTGTTAGACTTGGATTCCAAAGATGGGGTCCCTACATCTCTGCAAACCAGAGTTACAGGGGTCCAAAATTGGTAAAATCCCGCATAGGATTTCATTGCCTCCCTATTTCACTTTCCAAAATCTCACATCTTTTCAAAGGGCAATGGCTCAGCAGTACCAAATTTTCTAGCATTGTAGGGACCCTTAGGGGGATCATGACTGGTGAGTTTTGCCTCTGCTGAGCCATTGCCCTTTGAAATGGTGTGAGATTTTGGAACGGTAAATAGGAGGCCCAATGAAAGCCTATGGGGGATTTTACCAATTTTGGACCCCTGTAACTCTGGTTTGCAGAGATGTAGGGACCCCATCTTTGGAATCCAAGTCTAACAATATGTCTTCTACCTGCATGAGACATTTCGTGAGATTCAGACTTTGCTAACGGCCATTGCTGCGATTTATGTACGTCACCATCACTACCATTGAAATAGCCCAAATAAACAGGTTTTTGTGACCCTAGGCTATGACCTCTTTGGCCTAGGGGCCCGAAACTCACCAGTCATGTTCCCCCTAAGGGTCCCTACAATGCTAGAAAATTTGCCACTGCTGAGTAATTGCCCTTTGAAAAGATGTGAGATTTTGGAACTGTAAATAGGAGGCCCAATGAAAGCCTATGGGTGATTTTACCAAATTTGGAGCCCTGTAACTCTGGTTTGCAGAGATGTAGGGAACCCATCTTTGGAGCCCAAGTCTAACAATATGTCTTCTACCTGCATGAGACATTTCGTGAGATTCAGACGTTGCTAACGGCCATTGCTGCGATTTATGTACGTCAGACTCGCCACCATTGAAATTGCCCAAATAAACAGGTTTTGTGACCCTAGGCTATGACCTCTTCGGCCTAGGACTGCATTGAACGCGACCCACGCATTGTGCACATTCTGGACAACACCAATTACTGGGTTTATACCCTTCTGGATCCACGGTACAAACACAATGTTCCAAAACTGCTTGAAGAAAGAGCCAGACAGGTCAAAATGGAAGAATACCAGCATGCCCTTGTGGAGACTTTAGAGAGGAGATTGACATCCTCCCCCTCCTCTAGCCAGTTGTACGCCGACAGACTGACTTCCGCAAACCCAGGACGACCAGGAGGGCAGCAAACAACACAAGCCTCAGCTAGTGCCCAAAAGGGAATGGTATCGGCAGTGTCCTTGGAGTGGGAAAATTTTCTGACACCCATGCAGCAGCACACAGAACAGCAAGCGTGCAGATCCACCTCCAACACCGATCGCCTGGAGAAGATGGTCAAGGACTACATGTCAGATGGCGTAGCTGTGTTGAACAATCCATCTGCACCCTTCAACTATTGGGTATCGAAGCTAGACACCTGGCACAAACTGGCAATGTACGCAATAGAGGTGCTGGCTTGCCCGGCAGCCAGCGTTATGTCGGAACGCTGTTTCAGTGCTGCCGGAGGCATCGTCACAGATCGGCGGCGTATCCGCCTCTCCACAGAAAATGCAGACCGTCTGACTCAAATTAAAATGAATCAATCCTGGATTGGAAACGACTACGCAACACTCCCGGACCCCAACCAAGTAACATGAACAATGAACATCTGTGATGGGTTAGCGTTTCCGGTCCCTGTTTATTGAACCTCTCATCTGTATTACATTTATGACTGCATGGCGACAAAATGCAAATTGCTATCCGCACGCTTCTTGTCCTCATGCAAGGCCTGGGTTGTTGTGTCTCAAAGCGTGGCCTTCTCCTCCTGCGCCACCCTCCTCCTGTTCCATCACGTGTGCTGCTGCTCGGTTAGCGTTACCGGTCCCTTTTCCTGGAACCTCTTATATGTATTACATTTATGACTGCATGCCGACAAAAAGCATGTTACCTGTGCAAAGAAAACAGACATTTCCCACATTTAAAAGACAGTTTTCCCTTTGAAACTTTAAAATCGATTTTCTCAAAAACTATAAGCTCTTTTTGCTAAATTTTTTTTTCCTCTTGTACCCACTCCCAAGGTGCACATACCCTGTAAATTTGGGGTATGTAGCATGTAAGGAGGCTTTACAAAGCACAAAAGTTCGGGTCCCCATTGACTTCCATTATGTTCGGAGTTCGGGTCGAACACCCGAACATCGCGGCCATGTTCGGCCTGTTCGGCCCGAACATCTAGATGTTCGCCCAACACTAGGCGTGACCCCGCTTCCTCAGGCAAAAATGGGAGCACAACTCAATGGGTCAAGCAGTAGGTTTGAGCGCCGAGTCCACCCTAATATCCCCTTCTGCTTTTAAACGTTTTTTTTTAAAGCGTTTTACTCTACTCTGGCGCCTATGTATACCGAGCTTTTGCTGATCTTTTAGTCCACCCTGGTTGGAGGGGTGCATCCCCATCTACTATCTACAGAGAGCGACTTTTTAACCTGAGTGGGGTCAGGTCCTAATGCTCCCCACCTGCATTTAAAGTGGTTGCCTATGGGTAACCCGTGTTTGTGAGTATATACACATAAAATTGTATTGAACTCTTCATTTTACCTGACAATACTGCACCATATTGGGCTCTCGATTCTCTTCTTGTTTTTAAGCAGTCATTGGTTTTTGATTTTTCAGCTCTAAAATATTTTTAGATAGGTTCAAGAGGTGAATTTTATCTTGGCTTGGGAAAAGAGACATGCCAAGTTTTGTTCGGGGGCCCCATCAAAGTTTTGCATTGATTTGTAGTTATGCACCTGAGATCACAATATCGTTTTGCATTGAATTTGCTTTCATTCCAGCACCTTTGAAAAATGTACAGTGAATGAGCCCCATAAATGACTATGGCTCAGGCAAGATAAGTTGTATTCTTTTGTGGTGGACAGGTTTAGCTCCCCCATCTTTATAGGGGGCTGGAGCTCCATGAATGCAGTTCAAAGTCTCCAACTTCCTCTCATGTTTTAAAAGCATGGGGGTGTTGGGAAGTGGGTACAAAAGTCTACAAGAATTTATCATTTTTAAACATTTCTCCAGTTGTGTTTATTAAAAATCACTGCCATGAATCTAGTAAAAATGAACTGAAGTTTAGGGTTATATGATACTGTTGGTTTTTTAGAGGTGCTAATGCCATATTATTTCGAACAATTCTATCAAACTACTATATGTGTATTTGTATGTGTGTGGCCTATTCAGATCAGTGGTTGAGTCCATTGTTCTCCTCCTTACCCTTCTCACTCCATAATGCACTAGGCCTCAATTCACTAAGCTTAACGCCTGTCTTTTATAACTCTTCTGAGCTGTTTTACAGTTATCACCATGGTGATATAATTGTGATAACTGTAAAACATCTCAGAAGAGTTAATAAAGACAGGAGTTAAGTTTAGTGAATTGAGGCCTATGTGTTATCCCTCTTCCTCCTCCATAACAACAGATGTATCGCTATAGCAGAGCAAGTTGTCTTTACAGTGCTCAGATTTCAAGCTGTATCCCTTCAGGCTATTGCAGCTGTGCTTATGTATTTACAATAATTGTTAATTGATAAACTACCATATCTTATCTTTAGACATCAGAATCAGAAAGAATCAGAATCAGTTTTATTTTGCCAAGTACAGCACTGCTATACTCGGAATTGGTTTTTGGTGCACATGGCTCATACATAGTATAAGAGGACAGACGCACAACACATACAAATTAACAAATTAATACAAAAAAAATAATAATTACGGACTGGTGTCGTGGTATAGATATGGCCTTTTCACGTAAGAAGTAACAGTCCCCTATCATCCGTTCATCAGTTCAACAGTTAGTGAGACATGCTATGACCTGGATAAATTAGAACCATAACAGCCAATAGACAAGAATGTGTATGTAATAATAAGAAATACCTAATGTTCTTTCAGAGACAAGAGGTCTTAAAAGTTTCAAGGATCCTCAGAAATAAATAATAAACAGAGACATTGGGAACCTAATATAGTGCCAAGGCACTCACAGCTGACTTACACGCATATCAGGCACAAAAGCTATCCTGAGGAAGCAGACCAAGATCCACGAAACACTATGGCCTCAATTCACTAATCTTTATAAAACACTTCATCAAACGTTTGATAACTTACCTCATGAGTAAAATCTAATTTTGAATTCACTAAGGTGTTACAGATTTCTTGAACGTTTTATCGATAAAACATTTGATAAATATATAACACCTTAGTGAATTCAAAATTAGATTTTACCCATGAGGTAAATTATCAAACGTTTGATAAAGTGTTTGATAAAGCTTAGTGAATTGAGGCCATTGTCTACTGTGCTATTCAAATAAAATGTGTCACTTATTGTGCCTGATCATTATAGAGTTAAGTCAATGGTTACCTCTATTTAAAACGATTTTGATGATCGTATTTATACTGGGTTCTTCTTGCCATTCTATTGCTTATTGTTCTTGCTTTTAGGATATCAGCATTTGTAGAATTAGCTCTAATGTTCTTTACAGCTTAGGCAATCTTTATACTTTCCTTGCTTCTTCACTTGGCAAACACGGAAAAGAAACATAAAGAGAAAATAAAACAAAAATACCACCTAAAGAAAATATTCTGCTTGTGTAGACTGTATGGACTGTCTGTATGAAACACGCACATCATTTCCTATTCCATTTTAAATATATCATTCCGTGATTGATTTCTTTCAAAGCACTGCTGTGTTACATGTTCTGCTTTTTATTTACCCAGCTATGCGATACACCTGTGACGGTTGTTTATGATTATGCTGTAGTGGATTTTGAAATGTTCTTTTGATTAAATTTTCAAACCCATTAAGCTCTGAAATTGACAGTGATGTTTCACAGATTAAAGTGAAGCAATTACTGTTTAAAAAATCAAATGGAGCTCCAAATTTAGAAACATGTCTTAAAGTTTACCAGTGAAACTTACAGTACAGTTATTTGCAGTTAAACTGTAGTTGGAGGTGCGATTATTAAATTCTGATCAGTTTACCTTCCAGAGATCCTCTAGCAATCTAGACTGCTCTGTTTAAAGACAAACTCCTGTAAAAATAATGTAATAAATATGCTTCATTTTTACACTAATTATGTATAAATGATTTAGTCAGTGTTTTCCCATTGTAAAATCTTTTAATTCCCTCATTTACATTCTGACATTTATTACATGGTGACATTTTTACTGTTGGCAGGTGATGTAGCAGCTGCATGCTTTTTTGGCAGTTGGAAACAGCTGTAAACAGCTATTTCCCACAATGCAGCAAGATTCACAGACAGGAAACTGCCAAGAGTACGTACTTTTCTTGTTTCTTGCAGGAGGGGTTTCACCACAATATCAGCCATACAGCCCCCTGATGGTCTGTTTGTGAAAAGGAATAGATTTCTCATGTAAAAGGGTGTATCAGCTACTGATTGGGATAAAGTTCAATTCTTGGTCGAAGTTTCTCTTTAAGTGTGTTTGAAAGAAGACATCCTTTTCCCCTTGAGTTAAAACTTTCTACTTTATGAAAGATGCCCTTTACAACTTTTTATAATTATGTACTAAACCTGTTTTTATCACTTGACATTTTCTACCAAGTCAATATATTTTCTTTTTGATAAAAAGACTAATTGGGTAGTGCAGTGCCTTTCAAACACCAGAAGCTGACTTGTGGCAACAGGTTAATAAATGCATGTTTGTCATTTCCAGCTCACGCTGGTTTATAATAATAATAGGGCAAACTACAGTGTTACTTTCCACATTAATATCTGGAAACATGCCAAATAGTCAATACTAGATTTTTCAGTGACAGCCCATAAGGTTTAACTCCCATATAACATTATCCTCTGTATTAGTGCTGAAGTTGAACCACATTTTAATGTGCGATTAGCTTCACTCATCATACACTGCGGCACTCCAAGTTGAGGAAGCAGTTCTGGTCCTGGAAATATGTATTGCATTTTATTTATTTATTTACTGTATTTATAAAGTGCCAACATATTACCCAGCACTGGACATTAGTTAAGGTTACAGACAATATTTAGGGGTGGCATACAGAAATAAAACAATACAGGGATTCATGCAAAAATGATTACGCAGCACAGTATGAGTACAAGGTAATGCTTAGTCAGTCACTGGATGGGAGTATGGAGATTAGGCAAGTTGAGAGGACCCTGCCAAAGGCTTACAAGCTAGAGTATACATGTCAAACATGCCATGCCATTTGGCTCTTAGAGCCATTAAAATTGGCCCTCAAGTGGTTTCCCCACTTTGCTTTAGGTTTGGCCCACTCTAGACCACCAGGGAAGCTATATCTGAGGTGAAGCCCTAGATTACCAGTGAAGCCATATGGGGGGGGGGGGGGGGGGGTTAAGCACTAAACACCAGGGAACTGCATGGGGGAGGGAGGGGGAGCATCTGGGAATTTTATAAGGGGGGAAGGTGGCCAGTAGACATTGAGGTTGGTCCACAACTTGGTCTCAGTGTACAGTTTCATCCCACTTTGTATTTGAGTTTGCCACCCCTCTAGAGGGAGAGGTATGGACACGAAAGGTAGGTGACCCGAATTCAGCTGCAGGATTAGAACACCAGTGAAAGGGGGGGGGGGGGGGGGAGGCCAGAGTGAAACGGTGTGTTTTGAGGGCCTTCCTAAAGATGTTAAAGAAGGGGGCAACCCTAATGTGGGGAGATAAGGAAGGTAGGTCTTTTGAGTTAAAACATTAATTTGACATAAACCCTATACTTTGTGTTCACTGAAAGTCATTCTTATCTCTTTACCCCTTTAGAACTGCTCTAGATTTTACTACTTTTGGTGCCTCCTACCTTTCTTATATACACATATTTTAATGTATACTTTTTGACAGCAAATGCACTTTTAGGAAAACATTGACTAAGACCCTGATCACAGTGGACAGTTGCTTTGTAGAATAATTCACAACTCACTGCCCATATAATTCTATGGGCCGGTTCACATTACTGTGTTGGAACTGATCACATTATTCTAAGTCGCTGCATGCAGGCTTTGTATTAAAATGTATGTCCAGTCTCCATTGAAATTCACAGTCATTATTTTGCATTATAATGCGTGCGTTATGCATCTGACCACTGTGAACCTAGCCTAAATCTTGCTCTTTGTGGCTAAATTAATCCTGATGAGTTTACGCTACAAAACCAACCCCACTAATACCCTTAGGGCTAGTTCACAGTGCTCAGTTGCGTTGCAGCATACTTCTGCATGTCAGCTCACTGCCCATACAAATTTATGGGCCTGTTTACAGTACTGCATTGTTACAGACTGCATTATTCTAACTTGTTGCACGCAAGCTTTGTATTAAGGTCTATGTCGAGTATCCATTGCAGCTCACTCTCATTATAATGCATGTGTTATGCATCTGACCATTGCCATCCTACTGACAATAAACCAATGTATTTATTGTCAATAGGATGACAGCACTGGACCATGGAAACTAATCCCCCCAGCACCAAGGGAAGTGGCAAATGATCCTGCATGGTTGTTATCATAGGGAGGAGAACTAATCTAGAAGATAGTTTATATGTGATTGTTGTAATTTAATAATGCAATTATGTTCTGAAAGAGTATGAGTGTGTTGATTGATAACAAATTACAGCTTGCATAGCCTTAGGAACAGGTCAGAAATCTCCTTGCTCTCTTCTGCTTTTTATTTTTCTACATCCACTGATCAGGGATAAGCCTGAACTGATTCTACCTCCCTTTAGCTGCCTTAGAAAGCATCTGAAAAAAACTTTGGAGCAAAGCAATGGGATCAAGGGGAATGGTATCTCTGTAAGGTATTTAAAGTGGCAGCAAGTAGCAACTGCAAGGGGTAGAGGGACCAAGACAGCATCCGGTGAACTGGGTAGGACATTTAGTAAATTACCTAAGGGTTTAAACAGTGGCATAACCTGCACTTCATGCCCCCTCCCCCCCCATCCCCGTGACAATTTGATGGCCCCCCATAACAAAATACTGAAAAGCCCCCATGAAGAGATGGACTAGCCAAAAAAAAAACCAGTCAGTTCTATCAAATTCCTACTAACTGCTGGCTGTAGGTGACAGCAATATAGGAGAAAAGTATTATATGGCTCATTTTACTCTGGAAGACACGTACTTCTTATTTGTGTGTGCTTACATGTATTTTAAATGTTATTCTTTTTTAGCAGTTGAGGTCCTCTAAGCGCTATGCAGTTATTACCGTGACTGATAGATCAGGCACAAACATCTGCCAATGCTTGCTGCGCATAGCAAATGTAATCAATTAATCTAGTACAATCTTGATTTTGTCAAATTCCAAGAAAAAAAATTAACAAGTTTTCTTTTTAACTTTATTTCTACTGTGGCACACAGGGAATGAGAAAATAGTGGATGGTGGAAGAACTCTTTTTTTCTCATTCCACTATTTTAAATTATTGTAAGCACGTGAACGTATATTTTATTATAAAAAAAACTATTATAATAAATACAAAAAAACAGAAATGTAAATAAACATAGTTATCTTTTTCATCATACATAGTACATAGTACATATTAAGCAAGTGTAATAAAACTAACAAACAAGCAAAAGAGGAATCTGTGGTTCAATTTGCTAAACACAGATACTTATTGTGGATGCAGCATTGAGTCCTACACATTGGCTTTGCTCTCCCGCCTTTAGTATCTGCAGCAAGAGCTACACCATGAATCATTCATGGTTTCCCAGCTGAGAAGGGCTTCAAAGGGGGTGATTCTGATTGGATGTCCTATGTGTATTACCACGCTACTGATTCCCTACACCCTGAGCACTGGAGGGTTGAGGATGTACTTTCATCTGTTCCTCCAAAGTGTTCGGGGTCACAGTTCACCAGGAGATAACGATGTAGATGTACATTCAGAATTAGCTGCAGAGATACCTGTGTAGTGTGCTGTAGAAAACTGAGCCAGCTCTTTCCCTTGTGGATGCTAAGAATCAATTACTATATTCTGAATACAAGGTTGGCTGCAGGGGATAAACAGATGTCAGAAGATGTTTCCCTAATAAGACCCCAGCAATAGAGGAGCACTGTCACTTTCATTTTACATTAAGATGATAATTTTCCTTTATAGGGCCAATTTCATTACACATTCACAGATATTCTATGCAGTTCTTTAGAAGCAAGTCCATTTATAGCTGAAAGAACGGTGGAAACCTCAGTGAAAATGCAAGACTGGCAGGTTTTGCTTTCTTGTTAGGTTACATTATGGGGCAAATCATTATAGACTTTTTAATAGGAAAATATACAGCTGAATTTACAACTTCAGAAACCGTCGAACAGAAAAGAATAGCGTCTTCTAACTTCTTTTGTTTGGAGTCTGTTCATGTTTTAGCAGCAGATGTGTTGAGTTAAATGTAGATGGCAAATATCAGCTTTTAACTTTTTAAAACACATATGGATTAATATAATAAGCTTCTAAAAAAGTAAAGAACATAAGTGATCCAGAAAACCTGGCTGAATTTTTAAAAATGAGCTTGCTTTCACCTAGTAAAAGATAGGAGCTCTCATCTCGGTCCTATCAGAACACAGGATTTCTTATGAGTTGGTTTTCCATTTTGTTTTCTCATCTTACCTGTATAATATTTCTGGATGCCTAATAAGTAAAAAAAATATATATATAAATTGTAAAAGACATATCAAACGTTAGATAACAGGGACAGTTGAAGTTGAACAACCTTTTTGCTTGCAAACAGAAATGTATGTAGAAAGCGAGACATAGATGAGATAACTCTTGACATTAGATTTGAGCAGCTGAATCACAGTGATAGTTGCTGAAAAGTTAATAAAGTGGTGGTTGTGCGACAGCAGCCATGAGCACACATGAGCACACAATGATGTATAGGGATGAGCCAGAACGCCTCTGGCAGTCTCACAAAAATTTCCTTGAACTTGCAATTGTTCTTGCAGTTTCCTTGAACTTGAATTTTAGAATTCCATTTAAAGAGGAACTTCAGCCTAAACAAACATACTGTCATTAAGTTACATTAGTTATGTTAATTAAAATAGATAGGTAATATAATCTCTTACCCACCCTGTTTTAAAAGAACAGGCAAATGTTTGATTTCACAAGGGCAGCCATCTTTTTGGTTGAAAGGAGGTGACAGGGAGCATGAGACACAGTTCCAACTGTCCTGTGTGCTGATCACCCCTCCCAGTTGCTAGGCAATGTGAATAACAAAATAGGAAATCCCATCATGCTTTGCACAGCATCAGGGGAAAAAGAGCCCAGGCAGTTTTCTTTGATGGGTGGAGCTTAGCAAAAATGCAGCTAAAAATTATGCGTTTGTAAGAAAAACAAAGTTCTGATACTGTGAAACTGTTAAAGAAACACCAGGCTTTTTCAGTTCTTCTGAGTAGATTTTTAGTCCGGAGGTTCAGTTTAAGTCAGTTGGCCGACTTTAAAAGTAAATAGCAAATAGAAAAGTCCCTATACATGTTAGGACCACCAAGTTTTCTAGGTATGTGTAGAAAAACAGTGGCAACAAGGGAAAAAAAGTTCCAAAAAATCGTGTTTTTTCAGAAAATTGCAGTTAATGCGACAACAAGGAAATAGGAATTTTGTGTGATGGACATTGTACAGAAGACAGATAAGTAGAGCTGTGACTTAGGCCCAAGGATGAAGGACTTAAAGTAAACCAGAAATGAAAATAAATTAATGCGATAAACAATTGGATCTGTCCTTCTACTCCTAAAAATGACTCTTTTAGATATCTCAAGGTTTTATTTTATGTATAAACATTTAAAAAGCATATTTAATGTTTTAAAGTCTCTGCTCAATTGCAGTGTCTCAAGAGTCCCAGAGTGAAAATGCATGAACTATTGACCTTTTTATCTTTTCCTCTCACAGTAAAAAGCCCAGGTATCTGCATAGGAAACTGTTTTATAGCTGTAATTTGTTATCAGTGAGCCAACTGGGTCCTGACTGGAGAAAAACTGTCAGTTCCATAGCTAATTATAAACTCTTTCAGGCATGGAAAAAAAGAAAAGGAGCACAGCATAAGTGTCTGTATGCTTGTCACTGTATATGCACATGTCTATTTCATCAAGTCACATGTTAACTTTGGTACACTTTAAGTTTGGGCCAGCAAGAGCAGAAGCAGTGTTTTGCTTCTGGTCAACTATCGCCAGGGAGATTGCATCAGCATTGCCACCCAGAAGTGTACATACAATTTGCATCAATGGAGTACTGAAAGGCAGCAGCAGGAGACGGCGGTTAACCCTAAATGAAGTCTGGCCACCATTGCTTGCTGCCAGCATAAGATGGGTGAAGTGCATCAACAATGCCACCCAGAAGCATACAAAACAAAACTGTAAAAAGAAAGAGCACCCACATAAAAAAATAGCCGTGTGCCAAGACCTGCACCCCAGTACCGTTAGGGGCAAAACATCCAGCAAATCCAAAAAGGTTGTAATGTAGTCAGCTACTACATATATGAAAAAGCGGTCTGTTGCTGCACTTGTCCCATGTTTTTTCATTAATAAATGTAATTGAGTTGTAAAACATTGGTGGTGCCGACCTTTTTGGATTTTCTGCCACCAAGAAGTGGACATACAAGTTGCAACAATGGAGTACTTAAAGGTGCAGCAGGAGGAGAAGACAGTGAGCTGTGAGATGGAGCATGGATCACATTGCTAGCTGGCAGTGTAAGCTGGATGGACTGTATCAGCAATGTCACCTGGAAGTGTATATACAAGTAGTGTCAATAGAGTACTGATACTGGAAAGAAGCAGGAAGAGGATATAGTGGGTCTTGAGACAGATCATGGACCACAATGCTAGCTGTCAGCATTGCTGGTAGCAATACATTGCTACCCAGAAGTTGGGTAGCAATGCATTGCTACCCAGAAGTGTACATACAAGTTGCATCAATGGCAAGGCAGCAGAAGAGGAGGTGGCAGTGGGTCGTTAGATAGAGCGTGGACCGCATTGCTAGCTGGCAGCATAAGATGGATGGAGTACATCAGCAGTGCCACTCATAAATGTACATACAGATTGTGACAATGGAGTACTGATCGTCTGCGGCAGGAGTAGGTAGCGGGCCTTAAGCCAGAGCATGGACCACATTGCTAGCTGGCAACATGAGCTGGGTGGACACATGGGTTCTCTTAAAGAGAACCCGAGGTGGGTTTGAAGAATATTATCTGCATACAGAGGCTGGATCTGCCTATACAGCCCAGCCTCTGTTGCTATCCCAAACCCCCCTAAGGTCCCCCTGCACTCTGCAATCCCTCATAAATCACAGCCACGCTGCTGACAAACAGCTTGTCAGAGCTGGCTGTGTTTATCTCTATAGTGTCAGTCTGCTGCTCTCCCCGCCTCCTGCAGAACTCCAGTCCCCACCTGCATCCCTTCCCTCCCTGCTGATTGGAGGGAAGGGACGGGGGCAGGGACCGGAGCTATGCAGGAGGCGGGGGAGCAGCTGAGACTGACTCTACAGATGTAAACACAGTCTCACAGCATAGCTGTAATTTATGAGGGATTGCAGAGTGCAGGGGGGCCTTAGTGGGGTTTGGGATAGCAACAGAGGCTGGGCTGTATAGGCAGATCCAGCCTCTGTATGCAGATAACATTCTTTAAACACACCTCGGGTTCTCTTTAAGTTTGGCCATTTAATGTCTGCTAAATTGACTGTATATGTCCAGTGCTGCTGCAATAGCAGACCCTTTTGAAGCTGCAGTGATGGCCACAAAAGGTAAATGTGTAAACAGCAGGAGGCGGAGGTGAATGTGTCTTTATGCTCAGTAGTGAGAGCTGCCTCCTCAGGAATGGCTGCAACAAATACAAAACAAATGTGAGTAATAGCATAGTTTCCTATTCACCTGAACTGAGGCATCAATGAAATGAAAAACATACCTGCTTTAAAAATAAATAATATCTATGAATTCAGAAGTAAATGTACCCTTATTCACATTGTTCATCAACCATGTTGTCCATCACTTTGAATCCATTGTCAAACAAAGGACTCTCTAAATATACTTATTAAGTTTGTGTTATACTTGACTGTTGGATTAAATCTTTTGCTTGCTGAGTGATGTTGATTACCTGCGTTGAAATGTCTACTTGATAACTTATTATACGTAGTTACATAGTTAGTTTAGTTGAAAAAAGACATTCGTCAATCAAGTCCAACTAGAAAGGTCTCTGATTTACGAACTCCTGACTTATAAATGACCCGCCAATATAGATGGCCTTAATTCCGTGGGAACAAGATATATTTTTTTATAAAAAGACCTTGTCTTTGAGAAAATCAATTTATAAAAAGAAAGAATGCTTTATAAACTGGTAAACTGGCATATTGCTGCAGTACACTTTACTATATACCTAGTTCTGAGTTCAGCGAATGTTACACATTTTAAAGCAAACCTGTGATTCAGCGCTGGGCCCCTCTGGAAGTTTGTGTGAATTGTGTGAAATCAATTACATTTCAAAATTGTAATTACATATAATGGTAGTTTCAAAATGTTACAAGAAGTTTTCCGTAAGCGAAATTAGCACACTGCGATTATCACTAGGACAGAAGGAGGCACGAAGGGGTACAGAAGGAGGCAGAAAGGGTGACAGAGGCACAGAGGTTGTACAGAGGGACACAGTTGAGACAGAAGGACACAGTGGGAGAAAGTTGTCACGTGGGACACGGTGGGATCAAGAATACAAAGGTGACACAGTGTGGGGGGGGTCAGAGGTGGCACAAAGGGGGACACTGAAGGCACAGGGGAACAGAGGTGACACAGAGGGGGACACTGGAGGCACAGGAGAGGTACAGATACAGAGATTGCACAGTGTTCCGAATTAAGAACAGATCAAGTTTAAGAACAAACCTACAGTCACCATCTTGTTCGTTAACCTTGATAAGCTTGCTGTACTTTCTATTTCTAATAGAAATTTCTAATTCTCTCAATAGATTTTTGAAACTAAATCCATTGTCAAGTATGATGCCCAGAAATCAGACACACCACTGATCTTTGCTTGTTGCCCCCATGCCACTACATAACAAATTTCCAGTACTTAACATTTCCTGATGCAGTTCCAGAGCATCCTCATTGACCAGATATGGTCAGTTAACAAATTTACAGAACACGAAATGATGGCCCTTTCCCAGTAAGATTTCAGCATGTAGGTATGCACAACCAACATAAGCACTGTGCAGGTTCTCTGTAAACTGAAGCAAAAGCCAAACACAAAAATAGATAGGCACTTCTGTACAATAATTTACATTATAAAGCCAAGCCCCAGAAAAAATTGCACTTTCAAAAATGTCCACTCTGGGTCAGCAATAATAATACTCACATTACTTGGCCATTACTTGGCCATTGTCAGAACAATCTAAAGATATCTGGCAATGGCCAAATCTCAAGAATATGACAGAAAATTCATCCATTCGCTATAAAAAGTCCATATATGGGCACCTGAAAGGGACTCTTAAGTGACATGTGACATGATGAGATGAGACATGTGTATGTACAATGACAAGCTTTGAGATACATATGGTGTGTTCCTTTTTTTCTTTCTCTGCCTGAAAGAGAGCAATGCAACTGACAGTTTCTGTCCAGTGGGGACCCGATCGAACCATAGTATCTCTCACTGATAAGGAATTACAGCCATATAGCACTTTCCCGGCAGAGAACTGGAATTCTGAGAGTAGGGGATAGATCAAAAAATTGTCAAAAATGCATGTATTTTAGCTCCATGGGTCACAGGACAAACTTTATCATTGAGCTGAGACAGAACAATACATCTACTTTTATACCTTTTTATACATAACATACAACTTTGGGATATCTAAAGCCATTTGTAGGAGTAGGAAGGAAGATAAATACAATTGTTTATCTCTTCGATTTATTTTCACTTAAGGAGAGAAAATAAGACTCAGTAGACTGAATAGTCACGTTTCTCCTGGAGTGTCCTCCAGTGCACTTAATTATTTCATATAATCAGAGTATTAACATCAAATTAAAATAGACAAATTGAGTTGAATGCCTCATTTATTTTTTTACTGCAAAGTCTATGGCATAAAAAATTGGAATTTATAGGTTTTGGTAGACAATATTTTTACAGGAGTGACAGAATGGTTAAATAAGAACACCACCAGTGGCTCATTTAGCTCCTGGGTATCTTTCTGTTCTCTTGCTCTCAAGTCCACTTAAGCTGTGTGTTTTATTTCAGAGGTCAACAAACTTTGATCAATAATAGGTGATGAGGGACTTCTTTCTGAACACCAAGACAAGCTGCCGTACTTACCTTTCCCTTCAGTAAATCATGTGCAAATATTGTGCAGAAATTACAGACTAAAAGAAGGGATACATACACCATGAATAAATAATAGCTTATAAAAATGTTAGAATCTAAAAATCGTACAATTCCGATTTATAAGTCAGTTAATAATATGTTTCTCAATCACAGTGTTTGCAGTTGCATGATGATGTTTCCTAGGAATAAATGTGAGCAGCATAATAAACATGACATGCATTATAATCTGAAAGCAATAAAGGGAAAAACAGTTTGTGCAGCATTCAAACTTAATACAAAGTGTGAGTGACAAAGAAAGGATCTGAGCCGACCATTTGGAGCATCTGCAGAGGCTTCCTGGATGCGCTTCGTCCAGCACAGTAACCAAGGAAGGATGTGAATGTTCAATGGGAACACGAAGAAAGAAGATGGGCAACACCCATTCTAGCTGCTTTGTTGTGTGCAATTTTCAGGGAATCAATCACATAAAAACTACATAAGCATTAGTGAAATGTCTAACGGTGAAGGTCCAAGTAGGTGGGTGCTGGGGTGCAGGTTGGACTGTACACAACAGCCGTTTCACATCACTAGTACATTTGGTCATGTGGAGTCCAGGAGGAAGCTAGTTGGGGGTCCTTACTGGTTAGAGGCTAATGGGTGAAAATGGCTTTCCTTATTTTATCTACCATGGAGGAATATTCAAACCTAAAGGACAATCTGCTCAATTTGTCCTTATTGATCTTTTGTTTTGAGGACAACAAAGACTGATGTTTTTGTGTCCTCACTATGCTTCCTCCAAAAGGGTACGGTCATTTCCTCTTCTGAAGAAACATACATTTAAATTCCTGTGACTGCGACTCATAATTGCTATCGGAGGAGTTGTTGCAAACAGCTTTTCTTGACTAATGATCTATAAAAGTATTGTAAGTGAATCAAAAGTGGCTTTGTTTTTCTATATTTGTTGTTAGATTTGTATTGATTCTAATGTCTAATCATTTCAAACTATCAAATAGTGTGTGACCATCTTAAAACCACTTTTAATTAATGTATTACAAAAATTTATGTTTTCTGCAGATTTGTACAATAATATGTATCCCCAAAGGTTAGAAAAATGAAGTACATACAATTCAAGCAGATGTCCATAGTAAATCCTAGTGTCGAGTGTCTTATTAGCTTCTTACACATGCCACTGAGTCTTCTAGTACAAAACTGGCTTCAGTATTTTTAACTGTTACATGAGGCAATGACATTTGCTTCACCTAATAGGCTCGGAATCATACTGTCAAGTAAGAAATATTTTTGAAGCTATATGTTTGATAACCCTATTAAAGTAGTTCTATTTTTTAAGAAAAAAAACTTGCAGGGAAGACAGATGCGAGCGAATTTCAGTCACTTTCTTCTTAAACAGAGGTAGTCACATCTCTGGATCTTTTCATCATACTTAGCATTGACAGCCTGTTGATGGTGAGAAATGTTGACAAAGTTTCTTTTGGAATAAACTTTAGACTTTTATAACAACTCCTTAGGCTGTATTATTTCACTTTTAAATTTGGATTCTATTATCAACTGTCACTTAGTACTCACTAGCCAGATTCTCATCGTATTAAGGTTGGGGTTTTCTTTCCTGATATAGGAAGTTACAACTTGCTTTCACCATCTTCATTCCTTACGTGAAAAATACAATTAAAATATCTAACTTTCTTTTAATTTTACCATTTGTTTTCTACTTTTCAGCTATCCATCTTGTAAGTAGGATGGACAATGCAGGAGGAGAATGCAGGCAGAGTGCTTCCAGAACTGATTAAAGGTACCTGTGCTCACAGTGAGTAAAGTAATATGTAGTATGTGAAAGAGGCAGCTGGGCATAAACCAGTCTTTATTTCAAATAATTGAAGATCCAATGGTTCAATAGCAGCAGTGGGGGATGGGGAAGGAGAGAGGTTATGGCCTAACAGTCGTTTTGCGACAAGACCCACTTTTCCAGAGTTCAAGAATCGATGACAGAGCACTCACTACTCTACTCACATAAAACATACATATAGGTAGGTGTAACACTTACCATGTCCCTCACAACTGGAACACTATTTTTCCCAGGGATCTCACCAACACTTCCTGTGTCAAGGTGCAATGCATCCAATTGATGTCACAACTGCTGAGCATGGGGGAGGGGGGAACAGGTGCAGTAGCTACCTCCTCACACTAGAGCAAGTAGAGGATCAATCTATCAGCAGGGGGGCAGGGCCTGCATCATCTTGTGTGCTGTATATCCACTAAGCATGTACGTGGGGCCAGAGGGGATCAAAGTGTTAGACTGTGTCCGCCACTTTGATTTGAAGGGGTTGATGCCACGTTGAATTATACCTGACGATGGCACCTGTTGCAGCAGTTCCTTTTTAGACCATGTCCAATATCAAGAGCTGTTGGACCAAGTCTAACAGTGGATCCAAAGGGGTTAAGGTCTGTGCTTATTCCAAACCAGACGTAGCTCCTAATCAAGAAATACTTGTACATATTAAGTGCTAGCTAGCAATTGTTTTTTGGAGGAGATCTACCTGTTTGTGCACACAAACAAGCTCAAAACCTTAACTACTTTAGCTTTTAGGACGTAGCTCTAATGTCCAAAAATGCATGCTGGATGTAGGAGCTACGCCCATGAAACAAATTGAGCCGTGGGAGTTTGCAGGGCCGCAAACCGCGGGTGCGCAGGGCCGTCCGTTAGCCTGGAGATCAAGGAATGGGAAAGCAGTTCCTATTCATTGATCTAAGTCCCCGTTAAAATGATCGCTGGCTTCTATGGAGAAGCCATGACTGTTCTGTTACATATCCCCTCTTCACTTCCTGTAAGCTTACAGGAAGCCCCCCAGCAAAATGACTGAGGCCATCTTGGCCAAATAGTAAAACTACATCTATATACATTTTTTTAAATGAGTAGACACACTTTTACATTTAAAGTTAACTGTTCATCTCCCACACACCCAAAAATATTCAAATAAAATTTTTAATGAAAACAAAAAATTACAATAAAAAAAAACATAAATAGTTACCTAAGGGTCTGAACTTTCTTAATATGCACGTCAAGAGGGTATATCACTATTATTTTTTAAATTATAAGCTTGTAAATGGTGATGGACGCAAAACTGAAAAAATGCACATTTATTTCCAAATAAAATATTGGCGCCATGCATTGTCATAGGGACATAATTTAAATGGTGTAATAAATAGAACAAATGGGCAAATAAAATATGTGGCTTTTAATTATGGTAGCATGTTTTATTTTAAAGCTATAATGGCCGAAAACTGCCAAATAATGATTTTTTTTCAATTTTTTTTCTTAATATTCCCGTTAAAATGCATTTCGAATAGAATAATTATTTGGTGGCAGAAAAAACATGATATAGATCATTTCATTGTGATAAGTAGTGAGAAAGTTATCGGCGAATGAAGGGGAGGTGGAAATTGCTCAGGTGCATAAGGTGAAAAAACACTAAGGCTTAAGTGGTTAAGGTGAACGTGAACCAAGTAAAATTATTTAAAATAAATACATGATGTACCTGCAAATGAATATTACATACTTAACTCGCCATCAGTTCTTCTCAGAAACTCACCATTTCTTCTAAAAACAATCCTTTCCAGTTCTGACAAGATTTTGTCAGAACTGAAATATATTGGTTTGCTGTCAGTTATATATCAGTTGCTGTCAGTTATAACTGAAAAGACAGCTGATGAGCAAGGTAATGTCCATGTGTGGCTATGGCTCAAATGGGCAATTACAGTTTAACAGTGTGCTGACCAGGAAGCTCTTATAGTGTAATGGCCATTTTCAAAATAGAGGATGGAGAATTCCATGGATCACAGTGGACAAACAGGAAGCAGGAGAGGAGAAAGAGATTGATGAGTAAACTACAAAGGAGGTAAGTATGACGTGTGTATGTTTAATTTGACTTTTCATTTTCAGTTTAGGTTCGCTTTAAGAACAGACTTTCCATTCCTTTTTCCCAATCACCTCATTGTTTTGCAGGGTGCTGAGAGGGGGCACAGTTGACTGGAAAAGAGGACTAGCAGCTGTGGT
>NC_090647.1:184999215-185086715 GCF_040937935.1 Hyperolius riggenbachi
ACACACACACACATATACACGCACACACACACATATATAAAAATACACACACACACATATATACACACACACACGCATATAGACACACACACGCATACACACACACACACATATTGATAACTAGCAGCAACAATAACTACACATATATTTTGATACAATTAACTCAGCTTTTCTTAAGTCTTTCTAAACATAAACTTCCCTTTAGGTATGTTAATTTGTTCACTAAGTTAGAATGAGGAAGTTCAGTAGAGTTTATAATTCTATAAATTAGGATACCCGTCTATATACAAAAAAATGATCTAAAATACATATATACATTTTAAAATGGTTTTAAACAAATATGTGTTTTTGTTTTAACCTTTTGCATACCAAATGCAACCACTATCTATAGAGTAAAGAATGATATTTTAAGAATCCTAATGCTAACATGGCAGCTAGTTCACCCCTTGTAATGTGTAGATTTTTACATGGAAACAACATGTATCACCTAATTGGTATAATATTTTACAGGGGGTGAGGCAGACTGGAGACAGCAGCAAGAACACAAGTCTGCAGGCATTGCACAGATGCCATGGCATTGTAGGCATTATTAAAATCATTTGTTTTGAAAGAATTAATGCATATCCATTAAGGCACTATTCTACACTCTATTTTGTAAGAAGACAGATACACACCCAGACATGAGCATGTTTCAGCCCAAGTTACTGAGCAGCCTATTAATGTTTCATACTAATCAAGGATCCTCGGAAACAGAGCTGACAGGTGCTTTCTACTCTGCTTATTCCTGTCTTTCTGCATTAGACACAACTAGTCAAAAAAAGCATCCTGTATGGATCTGTCCATTGTCTGGTAGGGATGAAGATAGACATTATCTACGAATACAGCATAGGGGGTGAATTACTAAAGCAGGGGTGCAGAGAGAAGAACTGTGCTCACTTCAAAAAACTAATCATGTGCAGAGGAGTTCCTACTGTTTAAATACCCGGCATATGATTGGATGTTCAAAAGGAAGACAGCTTCACTCCACTGCTCCCCCAAGATGTCACCTCCACAGTTGTTATTTCAGAAAAGAAGAACTATTAGCAACAATTTAGATAGAGCTGCTATAGGAAGGGTGTATGTGTATGCGTGTACGTATATGTATATGTGTATATATATATATATATATATATATATATATATATATACATTATATATATATATATATATATATATATATATATATATATATATATATATATATATATATACACACACACTAGTAAAAAGGCCCACCCGTTAAAAAACAGGTGCTAGGTCACAGCCGCTACCCCCTGCAATGCGCGCACATGTGCATCCCGCTTACTCATTCCCCACCACTGTCTGAAGTATATGCAGACAGGGAGCTGCTTGTTTGCTTGGCAGTTGGAAAAAGCTGTTATTTCCCACAATGCAATGAGAACCTCTCTGAATTTGAACTACACACAGCAAACTGTCAGATCCGGCCCTGTGTCCTACCTACCCTGGCTGCGCACATGCTCAGTACAAAAAAGCCAGGGACACACAACCATTCAGTTGATGACGCAGGGACAGTTGCATTTTATTGTATAGGATATACAGTATATATATATATAATTAGGCGAGCAGCAGAGCAGCAGTGGCTGCACTAAAGTGCAAGCTATCGTACATTTGGAGAATGACTTCTACTGCAGTTGCACAATGCTCCATGGCAGCAAATAAGGCTATGGTGCATGTATGTGAATATTTCCCTATGCCATAACTATACCATTGCACTGGCTAGATGACAGCCAATCCACACATCAGTGTTGACATCACAGTGCATGGAAAGGCCCATACACTTATACTGCATGTAGGAAGTGGGGGAGAGAAAAAAAAAGCTTATCCTAAATTAGTTATCCTAATTATCCTAAAGGTAGAAAAATGCATGTGTTTCCCCCACCCGAAACCCATAAATCCGTTAGCCCCCATGCAAGTTGGTATAACCCAGAGAATGTCCCCCCCCCCAACAACATCAGCCCATACCTGAGTGAGAGCACTCTGCTAAGGGGGTGGGGCAGCAAAACCCTCCTCTTTGCAAGGTGTCCTTGTTTAATATTACAGACAAGGGGCTTATGCAATCTTATACTCAGGTTATCTACCCCACACACCCAAGGGCAAGCCATGTGGGGAGGGGCCTTATAGTGAAAGCTGCTCAATTTAATTTTGACTGAACAACTAGATGTCTGTCCACTTCCAGGTAAATCTGTAAAAGGGGTATTTTTTTTTACTTCCCGCCTGTTTATAATAAAAGGTTAAATGTAAACATTTATTTGATATAAATTACAATATATTATTTTATTAACAATTATAAATGAAAAATAATTTTTCATTTTAATTTCATCTGCAATCCTATGTGTTGTAACAGGAGACATAATATTTCTATATAAAGCAGTATAATCCTGTTAGTGAGTCTTTTATGTTTTTAAGTTTTATGAGAAGTAATGTTTAGAACACCTGCCTAAACCGTCATTATTATCCTTTTTTTTTCTTTTTCTTTTTTTTGACGCCAACATAATACGCTGAATAGTAAATAGGAGGTGCAGATGACAAGCCATAACACATAAGAACTACATACACAGAATAAGAGAACCCTACCCAACTGAGTTTACAGTCTAGGTTGTGGGGGTTGAGGACATAATACAGAAAAGGAAAGAGATATATAATAATCAGCCCCATCCAGAAGGCAGAATTTGGTCATAGCAAATCAAAGCATGTAGAAACTCAGTCATTTAACCAACAGCTTTGTTTCATATTCTGTGGTTTGACAACTTAACCTTTACTCTCCCAAGATAATTAATTTGCATGTTATGAGAATTTTTTGCTTTTCACAAGTTGCTTGGATTTCTACCATTATTGAACCATACTATTCCTTGTGAGTGCTTGCATGAGTACATTTATATATGTATTTATATAATACAGGGCTATGTGAGGGTACAGGCTAGTGTTGCACTTTATTTTCTGGTTGAACTCGGTGGACATATGTCTTTTTTCAACCCAAATAACTATGAAACTGAAAATGTATACACCTTAGATGTATACACTCTGTCCCCATGTGCCTCCTTCTACTCCCATCCGTGCATTGTTTTGTTTCCCTTTCTGCCGCCTTTTGTCCCCATGTGCTACCTCTGCCGCCCAGTGTGTCTCTCTGTCCCCTAGTGTCTCCTTCTTGGGTCTCCTTCTGCCCCCTTTGTGCCTCCATCTGTCTCCTTGCCCCACCTCAGTCCCCTTGTTCCACCTCAACCCCCCTGTGCCTCCTTCTGTCCCACTTTGTGATTCCTTCTGGCCCCTGTGCCTCCTTTTGTCCCCCTGTGCCTCCTTCTGTCTACATGTGCCTTCTTCTGTTACCCTTTTCCTTCTTGTGCCTCCTTCAGTTCCCCTGTGTCTCCTTCTGAAAATGTCAGTAGATGGTTACAGTATAAGAGATAATAGACTATAGATATATATCTGTGCGTATGTGTATATTCCCCTCAGTGATATGAAAAAGTATTTGCCTTTTTCCTGATTTTTTTTTACATATTTGTCACACTTAAACCTTTCAGATCATCAAACAAATTTAAATATTAGACAAAAATAAGTAAACACAAAATGTATTTTTTAAGTGATGATTTTGTTATGAAGAAATAGAAATTTACATATATATAACACTAGCTGGACGCTCGGCGTTGCCTGGGTATGTATTTGGCTGGTGTTGGCCCCACCCACTTTTCCTAACCCTAACACACAATTACTTAATTACTTAATGACCACGTTTGTGAGCTTTGCGGCCTTTGGCATCAATAATTTGCATTGAAATAAAATTAATCTGATTGGCTGTGGCTCCACCCCTTTTCTGAATTTGAACCCAAATCACCCAATGGCCAAGTGTACCAGGTACAGCTGATTAACAGTGCAAGAGGCTTGTGCCATTAACAGTGCAAGAATGGCAGCAATTAAATATTCCCCTTAAAAATCAATAGGTGAATTTTGATTGGCTTTTGTACGCTCCACCCAACTTTCTGAATATTAATCCCACTCACCCAGTGACCAACTGTGCAAAGTTTGAGAACCCTACCATTAACAGTGTAAGAATGGCTGCAGTTTACATTTTCCCAATTAAATTTGTATTTTTCTCCACCCACTGATTTCCTGACATTGTTCGGGTATGTATTTGGCTTGTGTTGGCCCTGCCTACTTTTTCTAACCCTAACAGACAGTTGCTCAATGACCAAGTTTGTGCGCTTTGCAGTCTTTGGCATCAATAATTTGCATTGGGATTAAACAAATCTGATTGGCTGTTTGTGGCTCCACCCCTTTGTCTGAATTTGAACCCCAGTCACCCAATGACCAACTGTACCAGGTTTAAGGCTTGTGCCATTAACAGTGCAAGAATGGTAGCAATTACATATTCCCTTTGAAAATCAATAGGTGAATTTTGATTGTCTTTTTTAGGCTCCACCCACTTCTCTGAATATTAATCCAAGTCACCCAGTGACCAACTGTGCAAAGTTTGAGAACCCTACCATTAAAAGTGTAAGAATTGCTGCAGTTTACATTTTCTCAGTGAAATTTGCATTTGTCTCCGCCTACTGATGACCCGGCATTGCCCAATTATGTATTTTGCAGGTGATGGCTGCGCCCACTTTTCCTAACCCTAACACACAATTAATCAATTACTCAATGACCAAGTTTGTGAGCTTCGTGGTCTTTGGCATCAATAACCTGCATTAAAATTAAACAAATCAGATTGGCTGTTTGTGGCTCCACCCCCTTTTATAAATTTAAACTCCAGTCACCCAATGATCAACTGTACCATGTTTGAGGCTTGTGCCATTAACAGTGCAAGAATGGCAGCAATTACATATGCCCCTGAAAAATCAATAGGTAATTTTTGATTGCCTTTTGTAGGCTCCGCCCACTTTTCTGAATATTAACCCCAGTCACCCAGTAACCAACTGTGCAAAGTTTGAGAACCCTACCATTAACAGTGTAAGAATGGCTGCAGTTTACATTTTCCCAGTAAAATTTGTATTTGTCTCTGCCCACTTATGACCCGGTTTTGCCCGCTTATGTATTTGGCTGGTGTTGGCTGTGCCCACTTTTCTAACCCTAATGCACAATTAATCAATTACTCAATTACCAAATTTGTGAGCTTTGCAGTGTTTGGCATCAATAATGTGCATTGGAATGAAACAAATCTAATTGGCTGTTTGTGGCTCCACTCCCTTTCTTAAATTGAACCCTAGTCACCCAATGATCAACTGTACCAGGTTTGAGGCTTGTGCCATTAACAGTGCAAGAATGGCAGCAATGTAAATATTCCCCTTGAAAATCAATAGGTTAATTTTAATTGGCTTTTATAGACTCCACCCACCTTTCTGAATATTAATTCCAGTCACCCAACGACCAACTGTGCAAAGTTTGAGAACCCTACCATTAACAGTGTAAGAATGGCTGCAGTTTACATTTTCCAAGGAAATTTGTATTTTTCTCCGCACCCTTTTTGGTTATGGGAATAAAAAGTATCCTATACTTTATTCCAGGTAATGTACTATGTGTGTGCCAAATTTCATTCAAATCCGTTCAGCCATTTTTGCGTGATCGAGTAACAAACATCCAAACATCCAAACATCCAAATATCCAAACATCCGAACTTTCCCATTTATTATATTAGTAGGATTATTGTGCTCTTTGTTTCAAGAACATTGTTGAAGGTAAAATGTAATATAAATCAAATCTGGAAATATAAGCCAAAAGAATGAAGATAGGCAAGACATTCCATCCTGTATCTTTTGGAGGAAAGGGTAGAGGTCAGCACTGCGTAAGTTCCCATTTCTGATGTGGATAAGGGATGACTAGGTAACTCATATGATCTGTCACCAGTCGCTAACAAGTAGAATCGCTAAAGGAATCTCAGACTTACTCTATGCCCCAAACTTTGCAATTCACCATAAAAACTGAAAGATTCAGAATCAAAGATGTTGCTGACTGCAAAACGCCACTTTGATATGCTGCTCAGTTCACAATTTTTGATGTGCATTCCCAAGACTGAGCAGCAAAATAATTAGTGCTTGCTTTTGCATGGAAAAGGAAAGTGTGATCTAGGGTGATCTAAGTGTAATCTCCATGTGTGATTCAAAATGCCTATCTAGTCTTCTTCCGTGTTGCAACAAGTAGATCAGCAATGCTGCTCCTTTTGACTCCCATACCCTACCCTGTAAGAATACACTGGGCTTTATGGTTTTGGAGATGTATCTTCATTAAAGGCAGAAATTGAATTGTGATTTGAAACAATGTTTTAGTCTCCCCCATGTCACAACATGTAGCTCAATGACAGTCCAGCATTGAGGAAATCACACCTTGCTAGGGTGTGGAGAGCACATCTTGCTAGGATGCATCACAAACAATGAGTTGCCACACCAAATCTTTATTTTATGCAAGCTAGATTTTATTTTTTACACAAATAAGGTATTTTTGTTACGGCAAAGCATCAATGTAATGTCCCTGTACCAGCATGTGCCCTCACAAACTGTCATGTACTTGCTTTTATGGGTGGAAACTCCTGTCACCGCCTCCCCTACCCCTTTCCCCTCCTGTGCAAAGCACTGGCACCAGGTGGGAGTGGCCAGAGTTGCAGAAGACTTTTGTAAAAAGTCATCACAAGTTTTCTGTGATGGGGGACGGAGCATTACATGTCTGATTAATTACTGCTGAGAAGATTAGTTATAAACACACACACCTCCTCCTGATTATGGCAGCACAGGGCTTCACATGACAGGCTATGTCTTTTACACAGGAATGTGCATTTACCTGTACGCTGAATGTTTTAATACCATGCTTGAATAGTGTATGTATTTTACTTGTGTTGTTTTGATTTTACTTTGTGTGATTTTACTTTGTGTGAGCGATGTATATATTTACGGCTCCCATTTTTTTATATATACGGTATGTACAGGACCACAAAAGATAATGGCACTTTATAAATTAAAATAATAACAATGTGGAAGGAAGGAGTTGTGTGTTAACAGGGGTCAAGCAGATAGCTAGTGTGAGTATAAGAAAAACGGGTCGCTTACTGGATTGAAGAAAGTGTTATATGTAGAAAATAACATGAAAAATAAATGTTAAAAGTCTTTACTTGGGGGAAAATTGAACACTTGCTTTTAAAATAAAGTTTATTTATGTCTCTTTTATGTCTGATTCTTCATCAAACACATTCTTAATTTGTGTGATTGTAATGGTCTTCTTCTTTTCTCTTTGCTTTCCTCTTCTGAATTATTCTGTAATCTGTAATCTTATTCTGTAATATTAATCCTTCACTTGAAACCTTGTATCTTTAGTCTTGTTTCCTTTCTTCTTGATTGTTGATAATTCCAGTGCATTGTATTTCAAATTCTCACTGAGTTTTCCTGGTTGCAAGAACTCTGCAGTCAAAAACGGAAGAGACACAACTAAAGATGTAAGATTAGGAATGAAGAATACTGTACAAGATTACAGAAGAACATAGTAAGAAAAGAGGAGAATCTAGCAATCAGGAAAAGAAGGGAAAGGACTATCAAAGAGATGCTGAGGGACTAAATAAATGTTACTTTAAAAGCTGGTATTTGTTGGTAGTTTATCTTTAAAGTGTGTGCTTTTCTGACATTTAACTAATTCTGTGGATTAGGACTAGGAATTTGTGAGATCTCTTTAATAATTCAGTCGAGATTGAGCAGTAAAGGCAGTCCCCTATTTACAAATGACTTGAGTTACAACGTTTCAGAGATACAAAGTTTTCTTCCTGTACAAAATATACAATAATGTTTGCTGATCAATGTTACAGTATGAACTGTTTTAAGTAGTTTAACACTTTGAAAGTGTACCCTAGGCGACATGTGACACGATGAGATGTGCATGTACAGTGCAAAACATAATAATAACCAGGCTTTCTTACTTGATTTATTTTGCTGCCTGAAAGAGTTCATTTTTAGGGTTGGAAGTGACAGCTTCTGTACCTTGTCAGGAATATAGTAAACATCACTTATAAGCAAATTACAGCCATACAGTAGCGTCCCTACCATAGGGCGGCAGGGGGCGCCCCACACCGGGTGTCGGGCGCCCCAGGGGGTGTCATCAGGCCTCCCACAGAGGCCTGTGCAATGTGCAGGACAGTAGGGAGAAACAGCACGGAAAGGACGGGTGGCGGGGAAAGCGGCGGGGAGGGGGGCCGGACCCCCCACCTCCCTCACCTGGGTCCCCTCCTTCTGGCGCTTCCCCCTCCTAATTAGCAGCAGCGGGCAGCAGCGGGCAAGAGGACTTACTCACCTCCTTCCTGCGTTCCAGGCGATGGCAAATAGCGTCATCGTCCCGTGACGCTGGTCTCCGCCTTCTCCACCGCTCACTGTGCTTCCTGATTGGCGGAAGCACAGTGAGCATTGAGCAATAGAGAAGTCGGAGACCAGCGTCGCGTGAGGATGACGCTATGCGCCGCCGGTATCGCCAGGAGCAGGTGAGTGAGTCTTCTTCGCCGCTCCTGCCCGCTGCTGCTAATTAGGAGGGGGAAGCGCCAGAAGGAGGGGACCCAGGTGAGGGAGGTGGGGGGTCCGGCCCCCCTCCCCGCCACCCCTCCTTCCAGGCTTTCCTCACACTGGGGGCAACTAAACTAGCTATACTGGGGGCAATTATACTAGCTATTCTGGGGGCAACTGTACTGGCTATACTGGGGGCAACTAAACTAGCTATACTGGGAGCAACTATACTAGCTATACTGGGGACAGCTATACTAGCTATACTGGGGGCAGCTATACTAGCTATACTGGGGGCAACTATACTAGCTATACTGGGGGCAGCTATACTAGCTATACTGGGGGCAGCTATACTAGCTATACTGGGGGAAGCTATACTAGCTATACTGGGGGCAGCTATACAGGGGGCAAATATACTAGCTATACAGGGGGCAAATATCCTAGCTATACTGGGGGCAACTATACTAGCTATACTGGAGGGCAGCTGTACGGGGGCCACTATACTAGCTACACTGGGGGCAGCAACACTACCTACATTGGGGAATGCAGCTATGCTGCCTATCCTGGGGGCAACTATACTAGCTATATTGGGGCAACTATACTACCTTCACTGGGGGCAACTAGCTACCTATACAGGGGGCAACTGCTAGCTACCTATACTGGGGGCAGTGGCAGCACCGGGGGGGGGGGGGGGTGCTTTGGGTGCTGAAGCACCCCTTAAAATTCTCCAAGCACCCACCAGCGTGAACTGACTTTCGGCATCTAATAGATGCCGTATCAGTTCACCGCAGCAGCAGAGCAGGGCTATAGTAAAATGTCCGAAGCCCTGCTCTGGAGACTTTGGGAGTTGCTGGCTGCAGAGGATCGTGGGAGCTGCGCACTGGACGGAGGCCGGAACAGGAGCTCTGCTGCAGGTGAGTAAATGTTGTTTTTTTTTTAATTTATATTAGCAGCCAGGGGTAGCGTTTATGTTCTGGCCAGGTCTGCTACACGATTGAAGTGTTTTGTGGACAGGTCTGCCACACGATTGCATGTATTTTCTGGTCAAATCTGCTACATGATTGCATGTATTTTCTGGGCAAATCTGCCGACATGATTGCATGTATTTTCTGGGCAAATCTGAAGACATGATTGCATGTATTTTCTGGGCAAATCTGCCGACATGATTGCATGTATTTTCTGGGCAAATCTGCCGACATGATTGCATGTATTTTCTGGGCAAATCTGCCGACATGATTGAACGTATTCTCTGGGCAAATCTGCAGACATGATTGCATGTATTTTCTGGGCAAATCTGCCGACATGATTGCATGTATTTTCTGGGCAAATCTGCCGACATGATTGCATGTATTTTCTGGGCAAATCTGCCGACATGATTGAACGTATTCTCTGGGCAAATCTGCAGACATGATTGCATGTATTTTCTGGGCAAATCTGCCGACATGATTGAACGTATTCTCTGGGCAAATCTGCACACATTACGTGTATTTTCTTCAGAAAACCTGCACAATTATGTGAATTTTCTGGGGAAAGGGTCACCAAAACTTGGGTCCACTGTCTTTGCATTGCACTTTTAAAGGGAACCCGAGGTGAGAATAATATTGAGGCTGCCATATTTATCTCCTTTTAAGCAATACCAGTTGCCTGGCTGCCGTGCTGGTCCTCTGCCTCTAATTCTTTCAACCACAGACCCTGAACAAGCATGCTTGTTTCTGGTGTGATTCAGTTCACTACTGCAGCCAAATAGATTAGCAGGGCAACTAGTATTGTTTAAAAGGAAATAAATATGGCAGCCTCCATATCACTCTCACCCGGGTTCACGGCAAATTACAGTTAGCTCCGCCCTCATCCGGTCATGGCCACGCCCATTTTTTTGCGCCGCATGTTATAGCGCCACCCATTTTTTGCCCCTTTACTTTTTTGGGGGGGAGGGGGGTGTCTTATAATACCTAGCACCAGGTTTCAAATGCCCTAGGTACACCACTGCAGCCATAAACATTTCCTGGCAGAATACCGCTTCTGAGAGCAGAGGAAGATACTGTAAAATACTGTGAAGAAACGCGTAAAGGCCGCCGCATGGACGCAGGATGGGGCGGCTGTTTCCGCGGCTGGCACGGCGGAACGCGGAGGTACCGCCGCGTTGGACGCGGCGGTTTGTACGCATAGGCCTGCTTCTCACAGTGGGGTGGGATGCGGAGGAAACGCCGCACGCTTAGATAGCGTGGCGGCGGATTCCACATCCCATACAGCAACAACATTGCAGCACATGACTGGTGTGGCTGGGACTGATAGTCCACACTGGTTTAGGAGGACGCATGCGTGCGCAGAGAGGCAGGGCCTTTATGGCAGTCAGAGGAGGGTCAACTGACCAGGCCGGTCAGCTGACAATTGCAGAAACTTTCATTGGTCCAGCACTTAAGAGAGGTGCTGGAGAGCACTGGTGTATATATACTGGGTGCTGGTCATTTCTCTGGTGTCTGGCGTTGCGATCACTACGTGGTAGCACTCAGGCCTTGTCTGTATCTGTGTTCTAAGCATAGTTTCCAAAGGTGTTGACGATCACGGACCTCACACCTTAGCGTTAGGAATATTGAACTGTATTATTTATTATGACCTTCTGCCTGCCTGACTATTCTTCTGTACTCTGATCCTGTACCTTGCTATCTCTGATATCCTGTTGCCAAACTCTGCTCGTTCCTGGACTCTGTATTTGCCTCCTGATTCTGTACCCCGCTATTCTGATACTCCGTTGCCAAACCCTGCCTGTTTATTGGATTCTGTATCTGTCTCCTGAATCTGTACCGTATCTGTCTGTGTGTAAACGACCTGGATTGCCCGACCTCGAGAACTGGCCTTACTGTTAGAGGCAGTTCCCAGACCTGTTAGTGACACCTTCTCACTGGTGTCACTCACACTCTGTCCTTCCTACTCTCAGCCTAGCTCCTCCCTCGGGAGAGTCTAGGCATACGGAAGGAACTACTTCTGTGCTATACTCAAAATATTACTGTTGCACTTAACACTCACTTGCTATCTCAGGTGTCCAGAGGTTAGTAGATATATCTGATTATCGATGATACTGCAGATCATCAATAATCGGGTATATTCTGTATTCTCGGTGATACTGCAGTTCACCGGTAATCAGACCCTCTCTGTGTTACACCGATCGTGACAGAACGCCAGACCAAAATACAAATGGACGCACACTCTGACCGTCTGGGCGCACTTGCCACTTCGGTGGACACCATCAATCAAGTGCTGGGTAGTCACAAGACTATGATTGAAGCCCTGTCTGGTTCTTTACAAACCCTCCAGACGGCAGTAGATGAGGTGCGATCCCCTCCTAGTTCTGATATACGTTTACCCGTACCTGAGAAATTTTCTGGTCACAGATCTGACTTCCGAAATTTCAGAAGTAGAGTGTTATCTTATTTTGAGTTGAGACCCCGAACTTCTGGAACAATGGCCCAAAGGGTCACATTTATTAAGACGTTGTTATCTGGCGATTCTCAAACGTGGGCGTACAGTTTGGCCACCGGAGACTTAGCCCTCACGTCAGTGGACAAATTTTTTAAAGCTACGGCAGTAATTTACAATGACCCAGACCTTGCTGCAACTTCTGAGCGGAAGCTCAAGCTTTTGCGTCAAGGCAAGGGTCCGGTCGAGGATTACGCAGCGGAATTTAGGAGGTGGTCAGTTTCAGCCAGGTGGGACAATTATGCCCTCCTAGATTGTTTCTTATCGGGACTGTCAGATGAGGCCTCGAATCTCATGTTAAGTCTGCCTGAACCTAGGACAGTCGATGAGGCCATTTCATCGGCCATTCGAGTCGACCGGAGGCTGCGCTATCAGAAGCAGACCCGGGGTAATAGTCAGGTAGAGCGAAGACGAAGGATGTCTGAGCAGCTGTGTCTTTACTGCGCAGAGTGGGGTTATAGAGTACGTAATTGTCCCAATAAGTCGGGAAACGCTACCACCTAGGGGTTGTAGGGGGTAACACCCTAGGCGCGCGTCTCTTACCCCTAGAAGATAAACGGTTACTTCTTCCGTGTACCGTTACATGGGAAGATAGAACCGAGGATTCCGAGGCCTTTGTTGACTTGGCAAATTTTATGGATTTCGAATTTGCAAAGAAATTGAGTATTCCGCTCACCCCGGTAAAACCACCCATTCAGGTTACGGCAGTAGATGATTCCCCCCTGCAGAGTAATCATCCGCTGTCTCAGACACCAGAGGTGGAAGTCACTATAGGGGTAATACATACAGAGAGACTGCAGTTTTTTGTGTTACACATGACCACCTCCACAGTCATCATTGGCATGCCATGGTTGCACCGTCACTCTCCACAGATCAATTGGACCACTGGGCAGTTTACCAGCTGGTCACCTCATTGTTTCCAGCAGTGTTTAGGGAGGGTGACATTAGGCCAGACCAGGATTCATTTGGAGGGGGTTCCAGTACAATATTCCGTGTTTACTGATGTGTTCTGTCCCAAAGCTGCTGACAAGTTACCGCCACATCGCCCGTTTGATTGCCCCATTGATCTTCAATCTGGTTGTATGCCCCCAAGGGGTCATCTTTACAATTTATCTGGGCCAGAGAAACTGGCCATGCAAGAGTACATTCGTGAGAATTTAGCCAAGGGGTTCATTCAACCTTCCCGGTCGCCCGCTGGCGCAGGGTTCTTTTTTGTTAAAAAGAAAGACGGAGGCCGTGCATAGATTACCGGGGCCTGAATAAAATCACTGTAAAGAATCGCTACCCCTTGCCCCTGATAGATGACCTCTTTACACAAGTTACCAATGCTAAAGTCTTTTCAAAATTAGATTTACGGGGTGCATACAACCTGGTGCGGATCAGAAAGGGCGATGAATGGAAGACGGCCTTTAACACGCCCGACGGGCACTACGAGTACTTGGTGATAACGCCCCGGCCGTCTTCCAAGAATTAATTAATGAGGTATTCAGAGAGGTGTTGGGTAAATTCGTGTTAGTATACCTGGACGATATACTTATTTTTTCCAACAACCTCTCTGAGCACAGGACACACGTCTGAATTGTATTGGACAAACTGAGGCAGAACATGCTTTACGCTAAATTGGAGAAATGCATCTTCGAGGTAACTTCTGTCACCTTTTTGGGGTACATCATTTCCACCTCGGGCCTGTCGATGGACCCTGCCAAGGTCTCTGCTGTGTTAGAGTGGCCTCAACCTGTGGGGTTAAAATCTTTGCAGAGATTCTTAGACTTTGCCAATTACTATAGAAGGTTCATAAAAGGGTACTCCACTGTCATTTCACCCCTCACCAATCTCACGAAAAAAAGGGCAGATACTACCCACTGGTCCCCAGAAGCCCTGCAAGCATTCTCCACTCTGAAAGACTTGTTTTGCTCGGCACCCATCCTGAGACACGTTGACACTTCTTACCCCTTTATTGTTGAGGTGGACGCCTCGGAGGTCGGGGTAGGGGCTGTTCTGTCTCAGCGATCAGGGTTGCAGGGTAGATTGCACCCATGTGCCTATTTTTCTCGTGGTTCTCTCCGGCAGAGAGAAACTACGACATAGGCAATAGGGAGCTCCTGGCCATCAAGTTAGCCTTTGAGGAATGGCGTCATTGGTTGGAAGGAGCAGAACATACGATCACAGTTTACACTGATCACAAAGATTTGGAATACATTGAGGGAGCTAAAAGATTAAGCCCCCGTCAGGCTCGATGGTCTTTGTTTTTCTCGAGGTTTAGATTTATAATTACGTACACTCCAGGTAGCAAGAACATTAAGGCAGATGCCCTGCCCAGATGTTTTGAGCCAGAGACAGCACAGCCCTCTACCCCAGAGACCATTGTTCCGCAGAAACTAATTCTTGCAACAACTGAGACATGGAAAGACTGGACGGAGACCTTAGGGCACTTTCAACAGGACACCCCGGAGGGGAAGCCTGAAGGGGTTATGTTTGTACCACTGCCATTCCGTCTTCAGATTTTACAAATGTTTCATTCTCACAAAAATACGGGACACCCTGGGGCCTCCAGAACACAGGATCTTGTTGCCAGGTGCGCTTGGTGGCCTTCTCTGGCAACGGATTGCAAGGAGTATGTTAGGGAGTGTGCAGTCTGTGCAAAAAGTAAGCCCTCCCGGCTGGCACCTGTGGGAACGTTGCAGCCTTTACCCACCCCGAGTGAGCCGTGGACCCACCTGTCCATGGATTTTGTGGGTGAGCTTCCCAGGTCTAAGGGCATGTCAGTCATTTGGGTGGTAGTCGACCGCTTTAGTAAAATGGCCCATTTTGTGCCCCTAAAAGGACTCCCCTCGGCCCAGGAGTTGGCCGATTTATTCATCATCCATGTTTTCCGTTTGCATGGCATTCCGGAAAACATTGTGTCAGATCGGGGAGTCCAATTTGTTTCGAGATTCTGGAGGGCATTCTGTCACCAAATGGGCATGGAACTGTCATTTTCGTCGGGCTACCACCCACAGACCAATGGTCAGACTGAGAGGGTCAACCAATCATTAGAACAATTTTTGAGGTGTTACGTGGTAGAGGCGCAAAACGATTGGGTCAGGTTTTTTCCCTTCGCAGAATTTGCACACAATAACTTAAAGAGTTCTTCCACGAAATTCTGTCCATTTCAGATAGTTACTGGGAAGCTGCCCAAATTTTCTCCATTGCCAATCGCTTCCACTCCGTTTCCAGCTCTGGAGGCCTGGCAAAACTCATTTAAGAACATATGGGGGATCGTGGAGAATAATTTGGGAAAGGCATTTCAAAGTCAGAAAGGTCAAGCTGACAGAAAACGTTCCTTAGAGTGGAAATTTCAACCAGGAGACTTAGTCTGGGTATCCACACATCACTTAACCTTAAAGAGAATCTGTATTGTTAAAATCGCACAAAAGTAAACATACCAGTGTGTTAGGGGACATCTCCTATTACCCTCTGTCACAATTTCGCCGCTCCTTGCCGCATTAAAAGTGGTTAAAAACAGTTTTAAAAAGTTTGTTTATAAACAAACAAAATGGCCACCAAAAGAGGAAGTAGGTTGATGTACAGTATGTCCACACATAGAAAATACATCCATACACAAGCAGGCTGTATACAGCCTTCCTTTTGAATCTCAAGAGATCATTTGTGTGTTTCTTTTCCCCTGCAGCTATCCTCCACTGAGGTGTCAGGCTGTTTCTTCCTGCAGAGTGCAGACAGCTGTGCCTGTATGTAATTCCTCAGTATGTGAAAGCCCAGCCAGCTCAGAGGAGGATTTATCCAGCTTGTAAAAGATAAGAGAGAAGAGAGAAGCTGCTCTTATCTAAATAATACACAAGCAGTGTGTAGAGAGGGGCCTGGAGGGGGGAGATGCATCACAGAACCACAACACTGAAGAACTTGGCAGCCTTCCAGACACAGGCTGACAAGTCTGACAAGAGAGAGATAAGTTGATTTATTAAAGAGATGGTTATAGTAGAACGTGCTGCAGTAAGCCAGAACACATTAGAATAGCTTTTGGAACTTGTAGGATGATAAAAAACAGGATGCAATTTTTGTTACGGAGTCTCTTTAAAGCAGCCTTCAGCCAAGTTGGGGCCCAGGTTTGTGGGTCAATTTCCGGTAACTAAAAAGATCAACAATGTTACTTATGCCATTGATCTTCCTGCCAGTATGCGTGGCGTAAGATCCTTTCACGTGTCTCTGCTTAAACCAGCAGTCCATGTGGGTCCCACTCCTCCTCCTCCTGTGATGATAGATGACCAACCTGAGTACGAGGTAGAGAAGATCTTAGACTCACGCATAGTTCAGAACTCAGTACAATATCTGGTTAATTGGAAAGGGTATGGTATTGAGGAGAGATCATCATGGGTACCTGAATGTCGCATGCATGCTGACAAACTGAAAAGTGAATTCCACGCTTTACATCCTGAGAAGCCTGGAATGAGCTGTCCGGACTCCACTCCTCAGGGGGGGGGGGGGTACTGTGAAGAAACGCGGAAAGGCTGCCGCATGGACGCAGGATGGGGCGGCTGTTTCCGCTGCTGGCATGGCGGAACGCGGAGAGACCGCCACGTCGGACGCGGCGGTTTGTACGCATGGGCCTGCTTCTCACAGTGGGGCGGGATGCGGAGGAAACGCCGCACGCTCAGATAGCGTGGCGGCGGATTCCGCATCCCATACAGCAACAACATTGCAGCACATGACTGGTGTGGCTGGGACTGATAGTCCACACTGGTTTAGGAGGACGCGTGCGCGCGCAGAGAGGCAGGGCCTTTATGGCAGTCAGAGGAGGGTCAGCTGACCAGGCCGGTCAGCTGACAATTGCAGAAACTTCCATTGGTCCAGCACTTAAGGGAGGTGCTGGAGAGCACTGGTGTATATATACTGGGTGCTGGTCATTTCTCTGGTGTCTGGCGTTGCGATCACTACGTGGTAGCACTCAGGCCTTGTCTGTATCTGTGTTCTAAGCATAGTTTCCAAAGGTGTTGACGATCACGGACCTCACACCTTAGCGTTAGGAATATTGAACTGTATTATTTGTTATGACCTTCTGCCTGCCTGACTATTCTTCTGTACTCTGATCCTGTACCTTGCTATCTCTGATATCCTGTTGCCAAACTCTGCTCGTTCCTGGACTCTGTATTTGCCTCCTGATTCTGTACCCCGCTATTCTGATACTCCGTTGCCAAACCCTGCCTGTTTATTGGATTCTGTATCTGTCTCCTGAATCTGTACCGTATCTGTCTGTGTGTTAACGACCTGGATTGCCCGACCTCGAGAACTGGCCTTACTGTTAGAGACAGTTCCCAGACCTATTAGTGACACCTTCTCACTGGTGTCACTCACACTCTGTCCTTCCTACTCTCAGCCTAACTCCTCCCTCGGGAGAGTCTAGGCATACGGAAGGAACTACTTCTGTGCTATACTCAAAATATTACTGTTGCACTTAACACTCACTTGCTATCTCAGGTGTCCAGAGGATAGTAGATATATCTGATTATCGGTGATACTGTAGATCATCAATAATCGGGTATATTCTGTATTCTCGGTGATACTGCAGTTCACCGGTAATCAGACCCTCTCTGTTTTACACCGATCGTGACAAATACATAAACTATTGACCTTTTTCTAACTCTGGGACACTTATTAGGCTGCAACTGAGCAGAGGCAAAAACATTCAATTACGTTTGTAAATGTGTAAATATAAATAAAACCATGGGATTTCTAAAAAGTCATTTTTAGGAGTAGGAGGACAAACACAATTGTTTATCACATCAGTTTATTTTAACCTTGGGATCACTTTAAAATCACATTGAAAACAACAAAAAATAGTTTATACTACAGTATATGTTCAAATCCAGAGTTGGCAGAAAGTAAATCATTTATCCATGTTTCACCATGTGTAACATAGGACTCAATTTACAAACAAATTCAACTTAGAAACAATCTTTAAGAAACGGAATCTGTTTGTAAGTAGGGTCTACAATGCAGAACCCTCTCCATATCTTAAAGACAATTTGTCTAGAAAGCATCAGTGATTTGCATGGTTGGGGTTGGGGATTTTCAGACTCTACTCACAAGGCACCCCTCAATGCTTAAAGAGAAACTCCAACCTAGAATTGAACTTTATCCCAATCAGTAGCTGATACCCCCTTTTACATGAGAAACATAATGCTTTTCACAAACAGACCATCAGGGGGCGCTGTATTACTGATTTTGTGCTGAAACCCCTCCCACAAGAAGCTCTGAGTACCGCGGTACTTTTGGCAGTTTGTTACAATGTAACAAGGTTCACAGACAGGAATTAGCTGTTTACAGCTGTCTCTAACAGCCAAAACAGCTAGGAGCAGCTACATAACCTGCCCACAGTAAAAATGTCACCATGTAATAAATGTCAGAATGTAAATCGGGGAGAGGAAAGATTTTACAATGAGCAAACACTGACTAAATCATTTATACATAATATGGTAAAAAATGAAGCACTTTTTTTTACTACATTATTTTCACTGGAGTTCCTCTTTAAGGGTATTAGCCTGTTTTGATCAGATGGTTGGATTGGGGAGATGGTACATCTTGGCTTTGAATAATTAGCTGCACTGAGCATGAATGTTTTTTACAGTTCTACCTAACAGTGTCTGTTCCAAACACTAGAATGGCTGTTTTTCTTTTCAAGTTACTGGCATATAGATCACATCAGGTGAAAATTCAGCAGGAGTACAGACGTCCTCCTCCTGCTACCGTAGTTTCTTTATATAACAAAAGTGGAATGATACTTTAAAGCAGACATGTACTCTTGCACCGCACACAATAAAAAAAGTATTTATGCCACATATAGTTGCTGAAGAAATTCACTGCTCTGTGTTCTGTGTTTTGTTTAGCCAGATCAACATGTATAATTAGTTTTTATCAGCAGCTGTGAATAGACTGCAGAAGCTCTGCCAATGCTTAACCCTTTCAATGCCCCCTGCAAAATGAAACAAAGTTAAAACTTCAGGTTTTTTAGGATCATAATTTGTAACTAAGAATTTTTCCCCAAAAAGTTATCATGCTTTAGAGCAGAGAGGAGTTCCTGAGTACTGTTCCACATTAACTGCTGATTCTATATTTACACTGTAGGATTTCGAATTTTGGTTCAACTTTCCCACTTTCATTAGGAATGAAAATCTGTGTTGCACCTCATGAAAGGTGCAAACAGAAATGTGCACACCTTTTATGCACATAATGATCAGAGTTGCCAACTCATTCCTATAATGACCAACATTTCTAGGTTATACAGGCTACTTATATAGGTCTTCACCTCCTAATGCCCAGGGCAAGCCTATAGCATGAGCAACCTAAGTCACTCGCACAGTTGGTTACCCCCATCCTTATCACATTTTCTACTCATCAAGATTATCTGTTCTTGCTGACCTTGATAATTAGTCTTAACAAGCAAAATAAACTACTAGTCCTCTAACAACCCTATTCCATTATATTACCTACAATTGACCCTGGCCCATCCACTTCCACTACCTTCTTTTTATAACCCAGTCATGGGATCCTACCCACTATCTGCTACCCACAACCCACCCACCGGGTCCCATTGCCATCCTCAACCTGTCATCTCTTCCTCAGTTTTTCCCCTCATCCTTCCCCAACATATTTGAATTAATTTATATAGTGCTATTTTTTCTGCAGTGCTTTACAAATTACACTAAACAATTTCAGTTACCAACAGCTCCTTTATCAGGCTAATCATTGAATATTTAGAATAAGAATACCCTGATAGATTCTGCCATACATCAGCCAGGGACAAGCAGCTGACTGTTTGGGGTGGCATTTCTTACTGATATTTGGCTACATCCAGGATACAAAGGAAAGGATTTTAGTTTGATCAGGGTTTTTGAGTTTTGTGTTCTTGGCTACAGTAGTTAAGTTAGGTCTGTTGAAAAAATAGCTATGACATTTTTGGGGAGAAAGAAAAAGCTGATTTCAACTGCTGTCTGGGTAGTGTCATTATTATTGTTCTTGCAAAATATTAGAACTTAGTGCAGACACGGTGTATAAGACAAAGAGAGACTAGTGCCCAGTTGAATTGTAAAATACTCATTATAATTATCATCATCATGATCATTGTTTCTGCCGTCAGTGGTACTTGTTGCAATAGATTTTAGTTTCTGTATATTACAACAATAATTGGTCGGTACTGCTGCTAGCTTAAAGTGAACCTCCGGACTAAAAATCTACTCAGCAGAACTGAAAAGGCTTGGTGTTTCTTTAACAGTTTCACAGCATCAGAACTTTGTTTCTCTTACCAAAGCATCATTTTTAGCTACATTTTTAGCTAAGCTCCACCCATCAAAGAAAAAAATCCCAGACTTTTTTTCCCTGATGCTGTGCAGAGCATGATGGGATTTCCTATGTTTTTATTCCCGTTGCCTAGCAACTGGGAGAGGTGCTTAGGACACAGGACAGTTGGAACTATGTCTCATGCTCCCTGTCACCTCCTTTCAACCAAAAAGATGGCTGCCATCATGAAATCAAACATTTGCCTGTTCTTTTAAAACAGTGTGGGTAAGAGATTATATTACCTATCTATTTTAATTAACATAACTAATGTAACTAAATGACATAGTTACATAGTTACATAGTTATTATGGTTTAAAAAAGGCATACGTCCATCGAGTTCAACCAGTACAAAGTACAACTCCAGCCTGCTCCCTCACATATCCCTGTTGATCCAGAGGAAGGCGAAAAAACCCTTACAAACAATACACTTAAATGACCATCTCTTCATGTACTTATGCAAAAAACTTTATTTGTGGCATGCAAAAATAGCCAGCAGCGGAACAACATTACCCTCCCTTAAAACCAATTAAAAACCCTGGTCATATTACAAAAGCGTGATTAATTCATCCCACTGTCACCTTGATGGTTATAATCAGTCTGATCGCCCAGCGCAAGCCTATGCCAACCAGACTAATCCACCACTCAAGTAAACTGACAATTTTGTGGGCCCACCACCGGCGCACACCGCGAGGCCTCCACTCACACACAGTTCAATGTTTGGCCAACTATCTCAGCGCTGTATTTCTGCTTCCAAATTCTGCCATTCCAGGATCACTGCTACTATGTCTCAATGTCCCAGCATCCGCTCTATTCAATGTATTCCAGTGTGTCATAGATTGACTGTCGACATTTATACCGCTGCAGAGCGTAACATAAACCAGACTGATGTGTCACAGAAAAAACCCTTACAAGGCATGGTCCAATTAGCCCCAAAAGGGAAAAATTCCTTCCCGACTCCAGATGGCAATCAGATAAAAATCCCTGGATCAACATCATTAGGCATTACCTAGTAATTGTAGCCATGGATGTTTGTTTGTTTAGCCATGGATGTATGTTTGTTTAGGCTGGAGTTCCTTTTTAAGTCTGGACATTATAAAGTGTTTTGTGCTGACAGATTTGCAAGATTTGCCCTGCTGTGTGAATCCTTCACTTTCCCCTTCGTTACCAATGTCGGCTGTCCTCATTATTATCTGTATCCAAACCACTCCTGATCGATCCCGTTGTCGATTGGGTGCAGATTGTACATGTTGGAAATAATCGTCAGATTCTGTCAGTTGGACGGGAAATTGCATTGTGTGTACCCAGCATGTCCTACCATGTTACTATAATGTATTGTGTGTAGCTGAGGGCAGACTTTCAGGAATCCCCCCCCCCCCCCCATTTCCTGGGTTTGCCCCTGGTCATGTTTATTATAGCTTTATTATAGTATTTGCATAAAAAGTTGAAAGAAAGTTGGATAAAAACTCCTGTACATGAACTGTATTCTGTCTGGGGAAAATTCGAATGTCACTTCCAGTTGTTTAGTTTACGGAAATGATTCATTGATATAAACTATATATAAAAGAAATGTGGGTATTTTATAAGGTGAACTTTTTCTACAGCTAGAGATACCTGATATTTCAGAATCTAATTACAGATGTGCACATAGCTAACTTGGTTACAGCCGCTAATGTGAACATGTATGGTTTCTGTAGCTGCAATCTGCAAATTGAATTATTTGAAAGAAAGTCTGCAAATCAACCACACTGTCAAGCAAGTTTGATAATAACAAATTAAATTATTTAAGTTGAGTTGTAGCTGAAACTTGAAAGAAATGTATTTGTCTATACTGGGTATATCACACTGCCAATGTAGAAGTCACTCTGAATTTCTAACTAATATGTTTCTGTCATAACTAAACTTGACAGTTTCCCATTGAAAATTCAGTTTTATTGCCTTAGCATGAAAGCAAGTCAAAGTTAAACTAACAAGCCACTACTGGCAATCACTGGAAATTCTGGTGTTTTTGTTTGCTTGTTTTGTGATTGATGGAGCTAGTTTACGGATTTTGGCGAGATTACTAAACGAATCCACATTATCGGCAGATATTAGTTCAAATGCAAATTATATTTGAACATAAAATTTATCATTTCAAATGTTAATGTAAATACTTCAGTGTAGTACATTTTTTCCCTTGTGATATGGATGTGTCTTTTGATGACCACCATGCATATATTCTCCATTCATCTCTTGTGTTAATGCATCATGCTCAAGAGATATGACGGTGTGATCACTACTATTGTGTATTGATTTTTTCACTTTTTTCTCTTAATTTGAATATCACTTTGATGTATGACTGTATTCCAAATTAATCGCTCCAGCACTTAAGATAATCGCTCCAGCACTTGTCTCGAAACGTATTGATAAATACAATTGTTTTATCAATAAGAAACTCTCAGTCTTAAAATCTAATTTTGTAATGAATAATGATCACATGTTATGGGTGCATTGTATCATTTCTGCTATGCTCACGACAAGATAAATAAATATTCATTATTTTGGCTGTACTTTCTTATTCTCCATATTAGGTAGGTGTCTTTTATGTTTATTATTACACACACAAAAACACAGATACAAGTCTAATTAGGATAATTAACACCACCCAAATAGGTACCCCCTAAAATGTGAATAATTTCTAAATTAAATAAATTATGATTCCTCAAAAATTGTGTCAGTTAAGGGAAGGACAGAAATCGTTAAGCATGGCAGAGAATAGGAGAAGCAAAAAGGTCTGATAGACAAAGAATGGAGAAGAGCAGATCAAGATCTCTAGCCATTGTGCATACACTGGGCTGAACTCTTCCATCCTGCTTTTAGAGATGTATTCCTTATGGGTAGAACAAGTAAAAATGACCCAGAGTGTGTGAGCTATAAATAGGAGCATTTCACACTTGTCACATTGCAATTGATCCGCAGTATCCGTTGAAGTAAGCAGACCACACTTTTGCACAATCTGCAATAATCCCGGGCAGGCGGAAGTGCCTGCCCGGGAGCCCATACTGTAGCCCATACTTCTGACTGGGCTACAGCCGGACCATGACGGGCCATTGGACAAGACACTACATTGTCCACTCCAGCTGGCTGCACATGGTCTGACACAAGTGGGAACACAGCCTAAGACCATTGAGGGCAATGAGTTTGCCTCTCTCTCCTTCCCTCCATCACCCCCTCAGTTTATCAGTTGAAGCACAGCATCGTGTGAAACAGCTATCAGGCTACTTCACTGAGCACTCACCACTCCTAATGGTATGTTTACTTCAATTTTAAACACAATGTACATGTAACCTGTTGAAACAATTGAATTAAAAAGCAAGTATCAGAAGTACCTGCTTTTCTCCTCCTTCTCCCTGTTGCATCAGTATTCACTATATCAGGCCAGAGCATGCTGAGATCATTGGCTAGAGAAGAGTGGTGTTCATAGCGACCCCCTCACTCCTGGTTTGCATCAAGCTGTAGTGGCAACGATCTTCCGATCACTACCGATTTAACTGTGATATGTCATGAGAGCATATTCCCTGCCAAATTGTAAGGAAAGTAGTAGCATATGTATTCCATTTACTCTTAAAGAGAACCTGAAGTGTGTTTAAAGAATGTTATCTGCATACAGAGGCTGGATCTGCCTATACAGCCCAGCCTCTGTGGCTATCCCAAACCCCCCTAAGGTCCCCCTGCACTCTGCAATCCCTCATAAATCACAGCCGTGCTGTGAGGCTGTGTTTACATCTGTAGTGTCAGTCTCAGCTGCTCCCCCACCTCCTGCATAGCTTCGGTCCCTGCCCCCGTCCCTTCCCTCCAATCAGCAGGGAGGGAAGGGATGCAGGCGGGGACTGGAGTTCTGTAGGAGGCGGGGAGAGCAGCTGACTGACACTATAGAGATAAACACAGCCAGCTCTGACAAGCTGTTTGTCAGCAGCGTGGCTGTGATTTATGAGGGATTGCAGAGTGCAGGGGAACCTTAGGGGGGTTTGGGATAGCAACAGAGGCTGGGCTGTATAGGCAGATCCAACCTCTGTATGCAGATAATATTCTTCACACCCAAGATTAGGGACTTTGTGTTATCATTCTGTTATACTTCTGACTAGTTCCAGGGTGTTGAGACCGCGGACCTCACACCCAAGACTGGGGATACTGTGTACCATCATATTATACTCCAGACTAGTTCCAGGGTGTATAGACCACGGACCTCACACCCAAGACTAGGCATTGTTTGATATCTGTTATGACCTATTGCTTTTCTGACTATCCCTCTGCTTTCTGATTCGGTACCTACGCATATCTGATTATCTGTTGCCAACCCTGCCTGCCTTTGGATACCAAATCAGCCTTCTGTCTCTGTACCTTGTCTGTCCGTGTGTTGCCGACCTGGCTTGCCCGACCTTGAGAGCTATCTCTCTCCTTTAAGAGATAGTCTCCAGACCTGCTAGTGACATCCACCTTCAGGTGTCACTCACTCACAGGTCCTTCCTACTTTCAGCCTGGGACTCCACCCCGTTGGAGGTCTCAGGCTGCTGGAAGGTTTTTGCACTTCTCAGAAGGCAGTATCGCCTATACTGCCAAAGACCACCTGCTCCTCGGGTGGTCTCACTCAAAGTCATTACTGTTGCACCAAACACTCTCACTATATAGGTGTCCAGAGGTTAGTCATACTTGGATTATCGGTGATTCTGCAGATCATCAATAATCAGATTCTCTCTGTGTGCTGACACCGATCGTTACACACAAACCTTTATTTGTATTAATATATTTGATGTTTTGGGCGTCTTGTCATGTTTTAGGCAAGAGCCCATTACCAGGTGATGAAAGGATGTTACCTGAAGCACAACGTTTGATTTCCTCTAAAATATATCCCTCTAGCACAAGTTTTAGGAAGCAGAGTGCCTCTTTTTTGATTTATATATGTTATTAAATTGGCAGAGGTGGTGGTATGCCTACCTGAAGGAATTGGCATCCCTCTCCAGGCTTGGACTGAAACTTCCTTGGGGTGAGTGACAGAACTTGTGAATTGTTAGAGTACAAAAAATACTCAGCAGCTGAATTTATTACCAGCCCAAAACCTTGATAAAATCAGCTTGGCTTGAAAACTGATCTATTACAGAAGAGGCTGGGCCCTCTTGTGGCTAAAGTCAGCGTTAACTATCTGATGCCAGACCACCTGAGATAGTAGTTTTGGCAGTTTTCTAACACACGCTGAGGGCCAATTCACACTAGAAGCTCTTTTCTGAGCGCTTTGTGATGGATTAGCTCTTTTTAAAAATCGCTCCCATTCACTTTCATTAAAATCACAGTAAAAATCGTATAAAAATGGCTGCAATTTCGCGATCCCATATGTGAAGATTGTGCCGATTTTTACAGCGATTTTTTTAAAGTGAATTGGAGCGATTTTTAAAAAGCGCTAATCAATCACAAAGCACTCAGAAAAGAGCTTCCAGTGTGAATGAGCCCTGAGTAATTGTTGTTGATTAGAGTTGGACAATGAGGTGCAAATAATTTTGGCATGTACACAAATTTCATGCATAGTTAGTTTGGTTGAAAAAAAATCAATACAGTTTCATCAAAAACAAAAAATTGCTGTCCTGATCCCGCACATATCCCAACTGATCAACATGAAGATGGAAACCCTTTATAGGCATGGGCCAATTAGCATTAAAAGGTAAAATGTCCTTTTCAACTCCAGATAGCAGTCAGATAAATACCTGAATCAACTCTGGCTGCTATTACCCACTAATTAAAGCCATGGATGCAGATATAGAGTTTGCCATAACTACTTCTTGATGTAAACTATTCCAGATTTAGTTGCATGCAGCTTGGAATACAGCCAATCAAATGCACTTCCTGTTATTTTGATTGGACCAATTCCAGGCTGCATACAATTTTCATGAAATTTGCATCCAAGTCATAATCATTGACCATTTCTGTTCATGATCCCTAGTATACCACTCAGGTAACGTGTTCAAGAGTCTTTTGGATCATTTCATGTCCATAAAGCTCACTGCTACATACTTTCACAAATTGATTGATGACAAGTCTGACATTTTGTCACTAGGACTTTGTCATGCTGTGTAATAATGATCATTCACGCACATGTAATGCAGAGGGCAAAATAATTTTGACTAGCTGGATTTCTGTTTTATATATTGATCGGTTCTTTTTAGTTAAACCAAATGTGTTTTGTCAAATATTACACCAATTCACATCAAAGAGAAATTTCATGCAGAAGAACATGGTTATAAGTGTGATGAAGACCTGAAAATAAAGTAAATCACCAATTATGGCATTCACTTTCACACTTGCAATTCAGAATAACTTTTACACAAGTCTGCTTTTACATCAATCCATTCACATTCATTAACAAAAACAAAACATAAAAAAAGATAAAGAAAGTAAGTCCATGCTCAGAATGGTTTCTTTGTTTTATTGATGGCAGAGTAACCAAGCAGCTCAGGGTGTCCCAAACCACTAGGAATGTATAGGGGGATAAAAGAGACCAAAAAGCCCTCCTACTAATAAGCAATGCTTGGTGGAATTTGCCTTCTTAAAACAGAAGGAAATTTGCACTGATTCAGCTATAAATGAACATTTGTGGATACCCACAATGCATCACTACTGAATATGCAAATTATCCCTTTTCACCCTTGTAAGCAAGGCAAGCATCCAGAACCGTGGGTGTATAGCAAGCCTATAGCTTTAAATATTACACAGCCACACCAACCTCACATGTACTGTAGACAGCCTGTTTCGGACTTTTGGCCCTCATCAGTACATGGTAGGGATTGATATGGCTGTATGGGATAGGGCTTGGACCAGTACAAGAATCAGAATCAGAATCTTTATTATCGCCAAGCACGACTGGGTCGTGCCCGGAATTGGGCTTGGCACGTACAGGGTACTGATACAGGATATAGATACAGGACAAAACAAGCAATCAGAAAGGAACACATTTGCAGAGAGAGACAATGTAGCATAAGTTACAACACAAAAAACACCCAAAAAAACAACCAAAAGAAAGTCAAAAGAAAGTCGGCTTGAGCTAGAGCGCCATCTATCTATGTGTAGAGTGCTGCAGTGCCGGCATGGTGTTTGGTGTGGGCATGGGCAGTTACGTGGAGAGAGTTCAGAAGGTTGACAGCCGAGGGAAAGAAACTGTTTTTTATGCCTTGAGGTCTTGGTGAAGATGGACTGGAACCGGAGTCTCCGGCTCGAGGGGAGCTGACTAAAGAAGCGATGGCCTGGGTGTGAGGGATCGCTGGTGATCTTTAATGCTCTGGAGTACAGCCTGGAATGGTAAAGGAGGTCCAGAGAGGGAAGAGATCTCCCGATGATCCTCTCCGCTGATCTGATGACCCTCTGCAGTTTGAGTCTGTTGCTGGCAGAGGAGCTGGCGTACCAAACCAGGATGGAAGAGCATAGGACAGATTCGATTGTAGTGGAGTAGAAGTTTGTCAGAAGTTTTTGGGCCATACCAAACTTTTTTAGTTTGCGGAGAAAGAAAAGTCTCTGTTGGGCTTTCCTCTGTGTGGAGGCAGTGTTGGCCTTCCCCTTCAGGTCATTAGAGATGGTTGTGCCCAGAAGGCGGACGCTGGGGACTCTTTCCACCTCCTTGCCATCGATGCAGATTGGGGGCGGGGTGGAGGCGCATCTCCTGAAATCAACAATCATCTCCACTGTTTTCGCTGTGTTTAGGACCAATCCGTTCTCTCTGCACCAGTGACAGACACCTTCAACCTGGTGGCGGTACTCTTTCTCATCATTATTGGTGATGAGACCGACAATGGTCGTGTCGTCAGCGAATTTGATTACTTTTACCGAGTCTGACGTGGATTTGCAGTTATTTGTATACAGAGAGAACATAGAAACGGCGACAGAACGCAGCCTTGTGGGGCTCCTGTGTTGGTGATCCTAGGTTGTGAGGAGATAGTGCCCAGCCTAATAACCTGGGACCTATTGGTGAGGAAGTCCGTGATCCACAGGCATAGGGTGGGGTGGACTCCTATTGCGGCAAGATTGTCTTGCAGTATTTTGGGGCTGATGGTATTGAATGCTGAGCTGAAGTCCAGTAGGAGGATCCTGGCGTAAGAGTCCGGTCAGTCCAGGTGATCATAGACGAGCTCCAAGCAAATGTTAATGGCATCATCAGTGGACCTGTTTGCTCTGTACGCAAACTGGTGTGGATCTAGCAGTCCCTCTGTGGAGTGCTTAAGGAGGGGGAGCACCATGCTTTCAAAAGCATTCATGATCACGGATGTAATTGCCACGGGCCTGAAGTTGTTGAGGTCAAGGGTACCCTGATTTTTGGGGATGGGGATAATGGTGGACCTCTTGAAGCATGCGGGTACTATGCCTCCCTGGAGGGACCTCATGAAGATGGAAGAGAGGGTGGGAGCAAGCTGACGAGCGCAAGTTTTCAGGCAGGCTGGTGACACACCATCCGGACCGGAGGCTTTCCTAGCATTTAGCCTTAGCAGGTGTTTCAGTACATCCCTCACTGACGGTGGAGGCGGGTTCGGGCCCAGGGCTTCAATGTCAGAGGATTGTGCAGGCGGCTGTGGGAGTCCCACAGGTGTTGGCTGGTTCTCGAATCTGCAGTAGAAGTCGCTGAGACTCTCTGCCAGCTCAGTGCTAGGTGTAGTATGCTGAGGGGGAGGTTTGTAGTTGGTGGCAGCCTTAAGCCCTTTCCACACAGCTCGTGAGTCGTTTGAGGAGAGGTTCTGTTCCAGCTTTTCCGCGTAGCACTTCTTTGTGGGCCTCAGTTCTCTGTTTAGGTCGTTCCTTGCCCTCTTATAGTCCTCCTGGTTGCCGGACTTGTGTGCAGCTTCTTTGCTGAGTCGCAGTTGTCTAAGTCTTTTTGAGAACCACGGTTTATCGTTTGGATATATACAACAGAGTAACCAAGCAGCTCAGGGTGTCCTAAACCACTAGGAATGTATAGGGGATAAAAGAGACTGAAAAGCCATCCTCCTAATTGATGGCACAATACTGCCTTACAGGTATTGTATAATAAGATATTAACAGAGGCAGAGCACTCAGCACAGTTTTGTTATGCACCGAATGCATGCAAAACATATGGATATAAGAGTGCTTTCTTCTTATCACCACTGGTCAGAAAAGGATTGAGATGAAATGGGGCCCTAGGCAAGATAGAAGTTTTTGCCCACTGCTGATGATCACCGTTTTTTATTTTTAGTAACCGCTCTGAGGTTGTGTGCGGCTCATCATTGCTGCGGGGGAGATCGGAGGTGTCCGTGAGAGAGCGGACTGACTGTACACTTTGCCCGTATATAGCCTGGCTGTGTGTTGCACAATGTAAGTTGATGCGGATCGCCGATCCGCACATCTCATGTGTTTACATTTGTATACTCTTTTGAATTGGCAGCGACCAATGGGATTCTTTGGGGCTATCATGTGATGGGCTGTGTGAATATTAAGCAGCAGTTCTCCATCCAGTCCACTTATAACACTCTGTATTGTGATTGGTTGGTCATATGTATATATAGTGCATGTCACCGTGTATGCAGTTGATGCTGAGCGGCTTGAAGAAGGGCAGGAGCCCGAAACAGCTGACTGTTGCTGCTTATAGCATTATGTTTTAATTTTTTGATAATAAAGATTTGAAAATTATTTGAAGATTGTTCGGACCTCAATCGTTTACTTGGCTGTATATACTCTGGCAGTACCCAGGGGAAGGCCCAGCACATCTGGTCCCGGTCTAGGGAGGGATCTGGCCATTTGAGTGCGGTTCCACTACAAAGTAGTAAAATAGAGGTAGCATCTACTAGGTCCCTAGATTTCCTCCAGGCCCTAGGCAACTGCCTAGCTTTGCCTTGTGGATGCTCCAATCTGCCATTGGTAGGCATTAGCTCTTGCTGAGGTACAAATATCAAAGAAGGGCCAAGTCTTTATTTAGCCAGCCCTTGGGTTGAGGGGGAACTGGGAAAATCATGTGACAGGGCAGTCCCAGGGCCCCAAAATGCTGATGGGCTACACCAGGTCTCCCTCCAACATGTGCTTTCCGGGGCCTCTGCAAAGGTTTTGGCAGCATAGCAACTCATCTGTCGGGTCACTGAGAAGAGGTGTCCCTGCAAGGATGAAGAAGAGAGCACATGGACAATTGGAGCAGCATGTCAGGTAAGCTGCTATGTTGCTAAGCTCCCAGGGGGATGGGGGAATGGGGGGTTCAGTCATCTGGCTTGTGGGCCCTGTGGGATGAATTTGCTAATTGGGAGCTGTCAGTGGGGGCCTATAACCCAGGCTACTTTAACTACGTGGCCCCCACTGTGGCTAGGACCAGGCAGCCCCTACACCCACGCGCACACACACACACACACACACACACACACACACAGACACACACACACACACACGCACACACACACACACACACACACACACACACACACACACACACACACACAGCTTCCCAGACACTGGAGATGCTGAAGAAAAAGTTATCTAGGACATAACATTGATAAAACAACAACCATGCTTACTGTTCTTCCCTAATATCATTTTTTGTATAGGTATGTAATTAAGGCATTATCAGTATGGGCCATGTTTGTGTCTTGCCACTTAATAATTCACTATCCTTTAGTGTATTAGATCAGCATTATGCACTAGGTCAGTTCATTAAGGTTAATTTGTCCAAAAATATTAGAATCATTAATTTCTGGCACACAGCTAATGACTGCTCTGAGCCAGTGTCTTGTTTCGTCATTAGTGTCAGGGAGATTATAACTCACACCCAACTGTTTTTACACTATGTAATAGAATCAATTGATGCAGCGGTTGACAGGACGCTGTTTTGCATTTTGTCATCTTCCTAATGTACATGGCTTAAAGGCATTGGAATCTATAATGTCGGGCAGTTTTCTGGGAGGCATGGAATAGGCTGAAGCTGCAAGGGCCATTTTCATAAAATATTAATGAAATTGAAAAATACAGAGGGGTTGAAGGCTTGTCTGCTAAATGCAAGGTAAAAATCTATTCTGCTTTCTGATGACTGTAATTAGCAGGCCTAATTAAAAATTCAAACCTTGTATATATTTGAAAGCATGAATCTTAGCTCTTGAAGTGTTTATTTCCTTTAAAAAGTATTTTATTTTACAACACTAATTGAACCGGATTCTTCTTGGCTTGACAACCGCAGATGGCTGGAGCCAGTTTATGCATCCAGTCTCTCCAGACTCCTTCCCTTTTGAAGTCATAAAACATCTCTTAAAACATGAACATGCTCTGGATATGCCATTAATTCTGTGTCATCCTCCATGTCTTGCGATATCTTCATGGCTATGGCTCTTCCCAGCCTCTATTGTAGACACTGTGTTGTGCTGATTGTCAATAATTCATGGAAAATGACTTGTGTTAAATGGCCTCCAAACTGCCAGAACAGGTCCCAGTTTTCCACTCCTACATGAATTGGTGCTGAAGGACAAAGTAGGGAAACATTTGCTCACTAGCATCCATTAGTCTAATGAGACGGCTATTTCTCATGTGTTCAACCATGTGGCATTTTCAAGGTAGTGACCACCAGCAGCTGGTGTATAGCAACATTGGCTGCCGTAAGTAAAACTATGTTTAGTAAAATACTAAATCAAAAACATTAATGATAAAATGGCTAATAAAAAAATAAACAACAGCACTATTTTAAAAAAGCCTTAATAGATACTGTATATTCTTTAGGTTAGGGCAAATATAAAAGACGCTGTTTAGTTCAGTAACCCATTAAAATCATTAAATACTTTTAACACTGCCAATAAAAGTATTTGATTTTTTTTAAGCTCCTGCCGTGTAATCCTTACACAGCTACACACAGATTGAGAGAGAAAGGATTGCACTGTTCGATAATCGGTATTTGCTGCATTACATCGGACATTTAAATTAGGCTTGATCCTAGGAGGAGGAAAGCAGAACGATGAGCTCATAGGGTACATGCAGATGACCATCCAATCAACAGGCTGGAAAGAGTACTTATATCAAGGTATATCACCCAAATATCAACAGGTGAAAATTGTGCAGGCAAATAAATGATTATGCTACCTGTTATGTGAGCCTTTACTATACAGTGTTGTTGTTTGGATTTAGATAACAGTGAAAATATGTGCTACCCCTTGAGAATAGTCCAGGGCAGTTAATGTTAACAGTAATGGAGAGATCTGACTATTCATTTATAAAAATCTTTCATCTCATTTTTCCTACTGGTAATACTCTGTCCTTGATTAAGTTATGGTCCTTTATATTCTCCAAATTTGAGGCTCTTAGCATTTAAGGGGGCTTTGCTATTAACCCTTAAAGTCGCCGGCTTTTTTATACTATACGGAGCGTTACGGTTTAACGCGAAATTACGGTAGCGTTTAATGCGAAATTACGGCATGAATGAAACGCGAAATTACGCGTTGAAAATTACGCTTACGGTATTTTCAATTACGATTTTAATGGCAATTACGCTACCGTAATTTCGCATCGTAATCGCAAATTTCGCATGCGTAATTATAGAAATGCGAAATTACGAAAATTTCGGCTCAACTCTAGCTGCAGGGCCGCACAACACAGCACACAAGTGACCCCCCCCCTTTTCTCCCCACCAACAGAGCTCTCTGTTGGTGGGGTCTGATCGCCCCCCCCCCCCCCAGTGTTTATTTTTTTAATAAATATTTATGTTTTTTTTTTTTTATTATTTTTTACTATTTTTTTATTAATTAATTTATTTAAAACCCTCCCTCCTCCCAGCCAGCCAATCACAGAGATCAGCTCTCATAGGCTTCACCCTATGAGAGCCGATCGCTTTCTCGTTCCCCGGGGACAGCCGTGTCACACGGTTGTCCCCAGTACAGCGCTGCTGCTGATTGCAGCGCTGTACATTTAAATAGATGGGGATCATGCCGTCTAACAGTCTCCCGAGCAGTGATAGCCGCTCGGAGACTGAAGATGGGGCGGAGCTCCGCCCCCCAAGAAGGAGATGCGCGAGCACCCTCCGCACGATCTCCTTCAGTAGCTGGTTTCAGGACCTGACGCCAATTGGCGTTAGGCGGTCCTGGGGCTGTCGCCGCAGCCACGCCCATTGGCGTGGAGCGGTCTTAGAGTAGTTAATCTCGGATGCTTGAGAGAGGGCTTGGCTGAGCACGAGATGGACTGGAGCTGTCAAACACACATACAGTAGCAATGGGGACAAGTAAAGACTTTGTGTAGCATTAACATGCCCCTGTGAATTTGATTATTACTTTTGGATTATATTTTATGAACTTTAGTGAAAAAAGTAATATTTATGTACTTTAGAGGAAGCACTGGTGATTTTCTCAGCTGAATGATATGGCGGCTACTCACCTTTTCACTCTGGCCTATCACCCCTCACTGGTGCTCTAAACCCGCAGCTGAACTCTGGTCCCCTACCTTTCGTGTCCCTACCTCTCCCTCTAGATTGTAAGCCATTGGGCAGGGTCCTCCTCCTTTTGTGTCCTACCTGATCATGCACCTCCATTACTGTGCACCCATGCTATGCATCTGAGTGAACTCAACTTGCCTAATCTCCATGCATTACCTTGTACTCATACTGTGCTGTGTGATCTGGTTTTTCTTGTATTCCTGTATTGTCGTATTGCTGTATGTCACCCCTAAATATTATCTGTAACCTAAACTAATGTCCAGCGCTGCGTAATATGTTGCCGCTTTATGAATACAAAAAATAAATAAATACTCTCTTTGGTATCAACAGCTCATCAACGTGTGTAAATTATTCTTGTTGCTATTTAACATGTATTCAGTGCTGACATTTTCTTCGGTACTTTACAGAGTACATTGAACAATTTATGTAACTGCTACTCATGGGAGCTCACACGCTTCTTCCTACAATAGTCATTGAGGACAGTCCCTACTATAATCCTATGGTAATATTGAGGTGGAACACTTAACCAAACAGTATGTTCTGGAAACAGATGAGCAAAAATTCAAATGGTAAGCAAAAACACTTTCAAAAGTGCATTGAAGTCAATAGGCACGTGAAAACAACTTTTGGAGAGCTGTATACAGAAATGTATACCTTGCAAAAATCTATAATATGTTAACAAAAATGTTTCATCAAAATGTTAATTTCAATCCAAAAAAGACTTTGGAGAACAATTGAACTCCTTCCTATTTGTAACTTTTTATTACCTGCTACTGTAACGGTAAATGCCACTACTCAGATGACTGATCATTGGTGATCTGCAGAATCACCAAGAATACAGTCGCTATACTCGATTATGTGTGATCCGCAGAATCACCAATAATACCAGTATAGCAAGAACGAGAGCAGAGCGTAAGTGTGTGTCTGGTACCACCGTAACTCTAATGGTTTTACAGGACCTTACCACAGGAGTTGGTAAGGAACACTCAGGACACCAACAGGACAGACTAGACACGAGGCCCCCTAGTGGGGCTGGAAGATACAGACAGAGAAATACGGTACTAACGGTCACCTGTGGAGCAGGTAATTCAGACTTGACTGCAGTCTAAGAGATACAAATAACACGGCTCTAATGGTCACCTGTGGAGCAGGATGATTCAGACCTTACTGCAGTCTAAGAGATACAAATAACACGGCTCTAATGGTCACCTGTGGAGCAGGTGATTCAGACCTTACTGCAGTCTAAGAGATACAAATAACACGGCTCTAATGGTCACCTGTGGAGCAGGTGATTCAGACCTTACTGCAGTCTAAGAGATACAAATAACACGGCTCTAATGGTCACCAGGCATGGTCGGAAGAGCCAATTTCCGATTCCGCGGTAATTCCGCATACCGCCACTACCGAAATTCCGCTTCCGCTACATTCCGGTGGAATTCCGCTACATTCCGCTACATTCCGCGGTATTCCGCCACGTGCACTTTCCGTATTTTTAAACGGACTTCCTTCCGTAAATTTAGGAGGAAACACTCAATCGCTCATTTGAAATATCTATTGTTAATAAAGTTGATTTGTATTTTGTAAATTTGGATAAAAAAATTGTTGAAACCGTTATTTTAGCGCAGTAACTCTCCGCTTATTATGATTGGTCAACTCATTCCGCATCTCCTGATTGGTCAATTCATTCCGATTCCGATTTTGCCGGAATTCCGAATTCCGGATTGCAAATTCCGAATTCCGGATTGCAAATTCCGAATTCCGCGGAACCATGCGGAAACCCCAATTCCGGCGGAATTTCGGAATTTTAGCTTCCGCGGAATTCGGAAGCCCATGTCTGATGGTCACCTGTGGAGCAGGTGATTCAGACCTTACTGCAATCTAAGAGGTACAAATAACACGGCTCTAATGGTCACCTGTGGAGCAGGTGATTCAGACCTTACTGCAGTCTAAGAGATACAGAAACACGACTCTAATGGTCACCTGAGCGAGTGTAAGTGTTAAGGTGCAAACAGTAATACTTTGGGGACTGCCCCTGAAAGACAGGTGCAAGAGCAGATAGGAATACTGCTCAGCAACAAGTTCCTTCCGTAGTCTGGACTCTCCACGGGGAGGAGTCAGACAGGGAGAGGGAAGGACAGAACGTGAGTGACACCACTGGGGAAGTGTCGCTGACAGATCTGCGAACTATCTCCTAACAGGAGAGATAGTTCTCGAGGTCAGACAAGCCAGGTCGTAAACACACGGACAGATACAGTACAGATTCAGAAGGCAGAAGCGGAGTCTAGTAAACAGGCAGGGTTCGGCAACAGGGTATCAGATATATTGGGGTACAGAATCAGGAGGCAGATGCAGAGTCTAAGGGTAAGCCGGTGTTCGGCAACAGAGTATCAGAATAGCAAGGTACAGGATCAGAGTTCAGGAGAATAGTCAGGCAGGCAGAAAGTCATAACAGATAATACAGTATAATTTCCTAATGCTAAGGTGTGAGATCCGTGGCTGTCAACACCTTTGGAAACTATGCTAGAACACAGATACAAAGCAATTAGTACTTTAAACTATCAACAGAATCTGGCTAAGTGTGGATCCCCGGCTCCGGCCGGTTCTAGCACACTTTGGGATCTAACTATGGTCTGAGTGCTGACACACAAGCGTTCATAATGACAGACAAAGACAGAGTAACAACTCCAGGTTTAACTACTGACAGCAGATTCAAGCAGCCCCGCCCGAGGGGCTGAACCAACCTGCAAGGAAGATTGACAGGTGGAAGTCAGCTGACCACAAAGTCAGCTGATCTGTCTCCTCTGCCCATAAAGGTCCTTTAGCTCCATGTAAAGGTCCTTTTGCTCCATGCGCAGGCGTGTGGACCCAAGCTGCTGCAATAGAGATCCCTGTCCCAGCTGAGCTGTCCCAGCTTTCCACCACAGAGGTAACGTTTAAGATCGTTACAGCTACCAAGTGCATTCATTTATTCGTTCGTTTGTTCGTTCTTTGTTCATTCGTTCGTTCGTTCGTTCGTTCGTTCGTTCATTCATATGTTGAGACCAAGGATTACTTTTTAGCTTATTTCATCTGTCAACAAGGGAATTCTGGTGTTTACCATAAAGAGAACATTTCCAGCTGAAATTGTTTAGAAAGAATGTGATATTTTTATTATTTCTGTAAGCCCCATAAAAAAGGGTTAGGACATAATAAACTGGGCACAAAGTAAGTTGGCAATAGACAGTTCAAATGGTTTCCACTATCAAGAAATAATGGGAAAACCGTGGAGCTGCTTCATTAAAATGTATGAAAGCAAAAACAAAGCAGCTGCCCAAAACAGATCAGCATCTTCAACTGCTGAAATCTAATTGCTTTTAACAGCTACATTATTGTTGCTCTTATTTTCTTTGCTCATGCCTTGACAAAGCATGATGCCCAGGTATAACTAACTAGCTACAATTCAGATCAAATTATGACACGGGTTTTCTCTGGCTAGCTGATGGATTTGTTGCATTTACCTCCCACAACCTCACATTAACTGTATCTAATTATTTTTCCATCCCCAGAACCCCACCATCTCTTCTCAAAACCTTTGCAACTAGAACTTTCTGTCATTCTGCTACTACCCTTTGGAACTCCCTACCTCACTTATTTAAATCAGCTTCATGTCTGGAGGTCTGGCATTTATGGTCATGTATCTTCATCCTCTGGCATACCACATTTTTGGACCATAAGACATTCCTGACCATAAGACGTACCTAGGTTTAGAGGACAAAATCTGGTGTGTCCCTGGTGTAGGGGTGTCTTGTGAAGCCTTTTTCTCACTTACAGCAGTAAATCTTCTGTTTCCCTTTAGTGCTAAAAAGAAAGGATGATCAATCAGCTTCTCATGCAAGCAGCTAATCCTTGAAAATAGAAGAAAATAGTAGCACTCACAGAGGCTGTATGTCATGGGTTATATTGCCCCCTAGATAGTTCTCACCTTAGGTGCGTGCTGACAAGCAGCTTGCTTGCATGAGAAGCTGCCCGGAGCCTGCACTTGCCATTTGATCAATTATCCTTTCTTTTGAGCATGAGAGGAAACAGAAGGTTTACTGCTGTTAGCCTTGTTCCACTATGTGCAGCCGGGGACCAGGGCTTTCTGGTGTGGCACAGGCACGGCTCGCCATGTGGTTTAAACTGCCATATCAGCGGTACAGCTGGGTTCAGGTGGTAGTCTGGATTGATATGGAGCTGCTGTGAGGCTGGATCAGGGTGCAGACCTTCAGGCAGCTTGAAGTGGCAACATCAGTTTGAGCAGCAGACTCAATATGGCATAGTTCCTGTAGTGGAGTTGGGGGCCTAAATTTGTGTCCACGGGCCACCTGCATGTGGGATCTGGTATCTTGGTTGGTACAAAATTTTAGGGTGTTTTGGAGTAGCAATCTCTGACCAATGGACATTGGCACTGCAAAGCGCCCTGCAAATTTGCGCCAACTACTATGCAGGTGGCCTGAGGAGACAAATTTACTGCTTTAATAAAGTAAGTAGGCCACAATCTGCGGCTGAGTGCAGACACCGTGCACGCTGATCCAGCCTATCTTCTCCAAGCTGAGTCTGCTGCTCAAGCTCATTGCTGCTGCCACTACAAGCCACCTCAAGGTCTGCATGCTGATCCAGCCTCACAGCCGCTCCACATCAATCCAGGCTACCAGCTGTGGTGAGAAGGGGGGTGGGAACAGCACATTTAGACCATAAGACACACTGACATTTTCCCCCCACTTTTGAAAACATTCATCTTACGGTCTGAAAAATACAGTAATCCACCCCAGCGCTAACTACCAATCTGCCAGTGTCCTAGTTATATCTTATGGGAGAAAAGCACTTTATAAATGTAATTCTTATTGTTGATGATACATATTTAGGAATTGTGTGGATGCATCTTTTGTATTTGTGTGATAGGTACATTGGTTTTCTATTCTTGTTGGGTGTATGCTTTATGCTTTTAATTGGCTTAGTAGACCCTCCCTGTAGCACTTAATACACAAAGTATATACCATTTATACCATTTTAGTCTCAGTTCATATGCCTTGGCAAATCAGCTTATTTAACTTCCACAATAATTCAAACAGTGGTGGCCACCATACACGAACCCTGCACATTCTGTATCCCTCACTTACGTATTTTTATCTTCAAGACCACTGGTTCATTCATAGTTGATTGTTTCTTTTGGAAGGTAAAGATCCAGCTTCATAGACCATTGAAAGTGCTTAAAAAGTAGGCTCCAGGAACTTCAATCGCTGTTTAGCTCAGCCGCACAACAGGCCTGCTGTGCGTCAGAGCAAGGGGACCTCACTTTCTTCTTGAAAGTGGAAAACATTTTTGAAAGAGGGTTACAACATTCAAAATATGATGACTTCATACAAAAACTATTGATGAGCTCCTGTGTCAGAAAATATTGCATTTTACGAATGTGAGAGTGTCATGTTTCAGATAGAATGTGTATGAGAGATGGAAACTGAGGCTGAATGGGATTTCCATGTATCCTTCTTTTTTTCTTATTTAAATTTTAATAAAGAAAAGAAAGTTTTTGAACAAACATAGCTTATTTCCAGTACTGCTTCTACAAGATCATTGTACAACAGGCAGTTCTGAAAAAGATGCTATAGAATGTGAAAAAATAGCAATAATCCATTGCTTAAAAATTTATTTACAAAAAATAGAATTGCATTTTCTATAGAAAGGAATAGACATGTTTTAGAGTTACACTATCATTTTACATTTTTCAAGTCAGAGTGAGCTAGGACACATTCTGCTGCAGTATAGTTTTCTTTTTTTTGCTGCTGTAGACAAAATTATACCTTAAAATTTTGTGTTTTATAATTTAGGAATGGATCCAGTAAGATTTGTATATTTTAGTACTCACTATATAAAATGACTTGGGTAAATTGCTTAAAGTGTACCAGAGACGAATAATAGTTAACATTTTACACATACTGTAACTGGGGCTTCCTTCAGCCCCATCTGCACAGATCACTCCCACGCCGCCGTCCTCAGCCTTCTCCAGCTCCGGTACCGGGTCCCGTAACTTCGGCCAGTGGCGGCCGTCGGAGCATGCACAGTGTGCTATCTCCGTCTCTCTCCGGTGGAGAATAGTACTGCGCCTGTGTGGATGGGGCTGGAGGAAGCCCCAGGTATGTATACAATTTTAACTATTATTCGTCTCTGGTTCCCTTTAAAGAGGAACTTAATTGTATTTAACTTAAATGTAGCTTATTTTGACAATATTCATTTGTAAATTATTTTGTCAATGTTTGGCTATTGGGAACTCTTACGTAACTCTGATTTACTGTATATTCTTAAATTTATTAGATCCTTCAGCATCTTTACTGCTGGCAATGAGAATCACTGTGGAATGTTTTCTAACCCTCTGTGAAATAAGCAGGTATATCACATAATCTCCCAGAGTGCTCTGGGGCAGAAGGCTGTGTGACAACATAAGCTAGGCTTGGCATCAATGGGAGAGAGGGGTTGCATAGCAATATACAGCAACTGTATATTATTAAACATTTATTAATTTGAATATTAATGGAGGTACTTCTTTTTTTCTTGCAGACACCAGAAAAATTGTTTGACTTACTTTGAGTATAAACCTAGAGAAAAAACCCAAGTTGCTATTTTTAAAATCCCCATTCTCAGTACAGGGGTACAGTATACCTGGTGTCTAGTGGTCCCACTTCCTTTCCCCATACAGCATTATCTGGTGTCTAGTGGTACTCCCCCCTTCCCCCATACAGCGTACCTGGTGTCTAGTGGTCCTCCTTTACACAGATTATCTAGCATCTAATGGTCCTCCTCCATGCAACATACCCAATGTCTAGTGCCCCCCCCCCCATCAATTCTCAATAAGGCTTCTCATTTATATATTAAGTAGACCAATAGGGGGGCCCGGCCGGGTATTTAAAGATGCTTTGCTGTGGCTTTCTAGCTTAGTATAGCAAGAGCCAGCTTCAGGGAGCGATGTGTGCACCAGGGATCTTGAATAAATGACCAGAGGATATTGGTGAGGGATAATTTCTGAGGATATTGGCATAGCATCATTAATGGTATGGTATCATTAATTATAGGTAAGTATTTATGTTTAATAAAGTTATTTTAGCTGTGTTTTTATTAAAACTCTTTGTGGAGATAGGTATGGGGTGTATCAGTACCCCTATACCCATTTCATCTGGGGAAGGGGGTGGGCATTTGGGGTTTCCTTGTTAAAGGTTACCCCCAAATGCCACCATGAACTCCTCCTGGGGCCTACACCCACAGGTGTGGGAGTAGTCCCCCCCCCACCTTCTCCTGGCCTGGGCACAGAAGGTGGGGATGAGTCCCTTGTCCATGGTATGGACAAGGGCTTTGCTGTCCCTCTCTTCCAGAACTCCCCACCATTATGGACCATGCAGTCTGGTGTAGGTCAGTGTGCAGGGCCAACCGCAATAGGGGCTCTGAATTATGGCTACACCAGTCTGCACTGGTGATAAAGAGGCTTAGGGGGACCCTATGCTGTCTGTTTTCCTAAAATGTATACAAAACTTGGAACTTGATATATGTGGGGGGAAATGTGGGGTTTTGCAATTAAACTCTAAAGGCTGCTATATTTACTTCAATGTAAGTGACAGATTTTCTAGGAATTCTGCAAAATGTTAATTTACTGAATTTAAAAAACAAACAAACATTTTTTGTTTGTACTTTTTTAACAATTTAAGGACTGCAGTCTTAGAACCCCTAAGGGCCCGTTAACACTTAAAATTGCAGAACGCCGGCGATTACCGCCGACGTTTTGCGGGAGTGATTTTCCCGCGATTAGCGTGGAAAAATCACTGGACACTGCGGCGGTTTTGGAGTGATCGTGATTAGCATGCTATGCAAGCTAATCACGATCGCTAATCGCGGAACGCTCGTCGCCGGCAAACCGCTGCATGCAGCGTGGTTGCGCGTTATCGCTAACCGCAACCGCGACAGTGAGAACACTGCCACTCGCTACATTGTGTAGCGGTTCTTGCAGAACCGCTAGCGGTTTGCTGTGAGCGAGAATCGCGCGATTCCCGCTCAGGTGAGAACGGGCCCTTCAGGACCAGACACTTTTTTTCCATTCAGACCACTGCAGCTTTAACCGTTTATTGCTCGGTCATACAACCTACCATCTAAATGAATTTTACCTCCTTTTCTTGTCAGTAATACAGCTTTCTTTAGGTGCTATTTGATTGCTTCTGTGATTTGTAGTTTTCATTATATTCATCAAAAAAGACATGAATTTTGTTAAAAAAATGATTATTTTTTTTTACTTTCTGTGCTGACATTTTTCAAATAAAGTAAAATTTCTATATACATTTTTGTCTATATGTATTGTGGATTTTTTTTTGTTTGGGTAAAAGTTATGGCGTTTACAAACTATGGTGCAAAAAGTGAATTTCCCCAGTTTGAAGCATCACTGACTTTTCTGAGCACCTGTCATGTTTCATGAGGTGCTAGAATTCCATGATAGTATAAATACCCCCCAAATGACCCCATTTTGGAAAGAAGACATCCCAAAGTATCCACAAAGAGGCATGGTGAGTTCATAGAAGATTTTATTTTTTATCACAAGTTAGCGGAAAATGACACTTTGTGACCAAAAAAATAAAAATAAAAAAAGTTTCCATTTCTGCTAACTTGTGACAAAAAAAAAATGAAATATGCCACGGACTCACCATGCCCCTCACATTATTGTGTAAACTTTAATATTTGAGTTCAACTTAGTTTACATAGTAATGCTTCCAAAAATGTAACATTTGGCACTCCTCTTTCCATCAATCAAAGTGTATATCATTGACTAGAACGCTTTGAAGATGATCTGTAGCTAGATTTCTATCCATCTGTATATTTTTCTTCTAAACCAGCACAATCTAATTTATGCATTGAGTTTCTGTCAAGAGTCATCACAGATTTGTTCAAAAAGCATAAAAATGCAGGTATCACTAGTGCCATATCACAGATTTATTTTAAGGTGGCCACTAAAGATCCAATCTTTCTCATCCAATTTTACCAATCTATGTAGTACAAGGGTAAACTGAGTGAATATATTGAATGGATAATTTAGGCAGTTCCCTTATATTACATAGAAATGGTAAGGTTGGATGGAAAAGATTGGATCATTAGTGGCCTCCATCAGAAATGCTATTTAAAGCAATGGCTCAGCACAAACACAATAAGAATCAGTGACTCATCGGAAACTGTGTCAGTGTTATTTAGTCCTCTATGTCAGGGCTTTTCAACCCTGTCCTCACTCCCCAAGTACCACCAACAGTGCATGTTTTGTGGAAATCCACAGAGGTAGTTAATCAGCTCTGCTGAGACACTAATTACCTCACCTCTGCATGTTTGTGGCTTTCTGCAAAACATGCACTGTTGGTGGTACTTGAGGACAGGGTTAGGAAACCCTGCTCTATGTTACCAAGTGCTTAGTGTGTACATAGCTAAAAAAATGTATATAATAAAATACCTTGTCCCCAGTGACTAGCTAAAGTCTGCTTAGCTGCTCGTGTGCTTACAAATTAGCCAAGCATGGTCACACCTTGCTTTAACTTGGATATAGTCCATCAAAGGAATATCACATTTGCAGTGTTTTTAACCACTTGCCGACCACGCACTCATAACGCGCGTCGGCAAAGTGGTAGCTGCAGGACCAGCGACGCACATCTGCATCGCCGGCTGCAGGCTAATTAATCAGGAAACAGCCGCTCGCACGAGCGGCTGCTTCCTGTCAATTCACGGCGGGGGGCTCCGTGAATAGGAAATAATCCGCTTTGTTTACATTTTTACAACGCTGCTAACAGTAGCAGCGTTGTACTAGATCAGCGATCCCCGGCCAATCAGCGGCCGGGGATCGCTGTCACATGACAGGCAGGAGCCTGTTAGAGGCTGCACAGGACAGATCCGTTCCTGTGCAGCCTCCGATCTCCGGGGCAGGGAGGGAGAAGAGGGAGAGGGGGAATCCTGCCGTGGAGGGGGCTTTTTAGGTGCCCCCGCCACCCACACGCATGCAGGAGCGATCAGACCCGCCCAGCACATCATCCCCCTAGTGGGGAAAAAAGGGGGGCGATCTGGTCGCTCTGCCTGTTATTTGATCTGTGCTGGAGGCTGTAGAGCCCACCTAGCACAGATCTTCTAAATCAGCGCTGGTCCTTAAGGGGGGGTAAAGGCTGAGTCCTGAAGTGGTTAAAGCAAAGGAAGTGACATCTTTAAACTGTTTTTGCAGACAGGTATCATTAAACAGGAGTTGCTATATAGCATAATAGTTTAACCTGCAGATTCAGCATTTTGCTTTAACCCCACTTTAGTGCTGAAACACACATGTAAGTGTATTGATTAAACACAGAACATGCCACATTCTGAGCATAACACAAGTGCTGCTCGTCTAAAGAAAAAGAAATCCACCTTAATTGCATTGCTTTTGCACAATGCATATTAATACACTTCAAAAAGGAAGTAATACATAACATTACTTTTTATAGTAATTATCTATATGTTTAAATTAGCTAAAAGGGATCAAACTTAATTACCTTGCGTTCTTACAACACTGCTAACGACTGAAAGTAGATTATGTCCGTTTGCTTTGCATTTGTTGTATGTACTTTTGCAACTTGGTATAAATCACAAAGCAAACACCAAGTAAATATTTATACATTTCATTGCTGTAGCTTTTTAAAAATAAATGTTTGTTTAGATGATTAAATAATATTAATTCAGCTTCCTCATTTCAAAAAGGGAAGTTGGATTGTAAAAAGGATTAAGAGAGTAAACTGCTGGGACAGTGAGACGGTGACAGGGGAGAGTTTGTTTAGTAATGCTTTGTTTTCCTCTTCCTTTCTGTACCGCTCTGTTATACAACAAATGAAATGCAAGGCTTTGTTTTTCTTCCATATTAAACACAATGCATTGCTAAATCTGCCTGACCACCAATGATGGTTGACTACTCACTGCAGCCATGCCTATTCTTACCATGGTTTTTTTTTTTTTTGCATACTCATGATGAAAGCATTAGGTCTTAATACTTGAAACAATAAGGTCAGAGATCTCACAGCATCTCCATTTCACCTATCATAATCCTGCAAACCTAACTTATTTTTAAAATATTGAAACATAACGGGTATCTGTAAAGTTAATTTATTATAGTTGTGTGATTGTAGTCTCATGCAAGTCCCTTCACTGAGCATCTGTTTCAATGTCCAGTCTAAATAATGAATCCGTTTCATGAATAGGCCATGGATGTACTTGTTGGAGCCTACCTCCAAACCTCCCCCATTGCTGACAGCTTTACCCCTAACAGCTAGGGGTTTCGCTGCTAAAGATCTGGAATCAATCTCCTACTGTTCTTTTTTTGTTTGTTTGTTTTTAATGTTTACTCTTCTGTACCTAAATCGCACATAATAGCCCATGAAGTGAACCACAAGGGCATTCATATAGCTGTTTGGGTGGAACTTATGTAGCAACTGATTTGCAATGGATGCCACATGCTTCTTGTAGAGATTAGTCCCCACATCTGGAACAGGTTTGTGATGTAAGTTGGAACAAAAACAGGAGCAAGAATAAGAAGTTAGGAGATGTGAGAGAGAGCAGCATGATGGGAGATTTAATAAGCAGGCTGAGCTATAATGTAAAATATGTAAAATTATCACTGAAGCTAACACCTCCTTTGCTTGTAGTGAGAGCTAGGTGTGTAATATAGTCCAGTTACTGGAGCTCTGCACATCCATGCAGATAAAACATTCAGGTATAAGTTTTGCTTGAAAGCGCTGCCATGTCTCCCGCTGTACAAATTGAACATAAGTATACTAGTGGCTACCTGCATGCATAGCTTCAAATCTACTTTCAAAATTGTTAGATTAGAATTAGCACACAATTTACATCTGTTTTGCATTCAAGGCATGTATTTAGCCCCAGAGGGTGGTTTACATTTCAGGTGCCGCCTTGAGCGCTGTCATTTGTCTGTCTGTCTGTCTGCTTGATGAAAAATGTAAAATATACCACAGAACAACCTTACAAGCAGTGGCGTAGCTAAGGAGCTTTTGGCCCCAGTGCAAGTTTTACATTGGGTCCCCCAAGCATTCTATACAGTGCATAACAATTCATATGGTACAACAAAACCGGCCAAATACATCTGCAGTATTAGAGGTATAAGCAGAGGAAGGGAACAGTTTGTTAATGATCATCTCTATTCAAAGCTTTTATATGTTACGGCCAAAGCCAGAAGTTGGCCAAAGTGGGAACTGGCTGTCCATTTCTCGAAATGGCCAATTTAGTTGTAAAATCACTGGCCAAAGTCCAATATTGGCCGGCCAATGTGCAAATTGGCTTCCCTGCCATTTCATAATTTGCCTGGTGTTGTGTCACTTTTTTTTGGACATGACAGAATCTGGAGAGGTGGAGAGATTAGAGTTAGGCAAAGGAGAGGGGAAGGTTAGTAGTAGGCCCATAATGGGGGAGTGGTTAATATTAGGCACAAGAGAGTGGATGTTCATTTTAAGCAGAGGAGAGGTGATGGTTAATGTTAGGCATATTTGGAAGAAAATGCTTTTTTTTTTGGTCACCTCACCAGCCAAGGTACGATGTATATTCTCTTACATCTGACCTTGGCCACATCTCTTGGCCACTTTCCACATTGGCCAGCCAATTTGGGAACTGGCCACACTTCTGGCTTTAGCCATAACATATATAATTGAGCATAACCAGCACAGCACCATTAAAGAGCTAATACTGTGGTTAAGGAAGGGCCCCTAGTGGGTCCCCCCGGTCCAAGAGCCCCATGCCGATACACCCTCTGCATCCCCTATTGCTATGCCACTGCTCACAAGCAAGGTGACAAGCTGTGGTCAAATGAATCTCATCAAGCTGATTTTCTATGGGCAACAACTGGAGATGCACCCTGATGAAAATGTATCATGCTTGTAGCCGGTGAAATCCTTGATATTTGAGGACACTATAGCATATCTGTAAGAGGCGTATTGCCTAGAACAGGGCTGTCCAACTCCAGTCCTAGAGAGCCATATTCATGTCAGTGTTTAGGATGGACAGGGAAATGAAGAGATGTGTTCCACACCTTTCCTGATTGATTAAGTCCCATCAATAAATTTGAGCTGTGCCAAAAATGTGTGAGGACCTCGGCCCTCGATGACTGGAGTTGAACAGCACTGGCCTAGTAAAAGGTGGCAATTTTTTATTCTGCGAGTTTAATTAAAAGCGGAAACTAGATCTCTAAGAAACAGACTATTAAACTCCCTTATATAACATAAAGGAATTATATGGACTATAGATGTAAAGAGCACCTGTCAGTTAAATGTTGTCTGACTTACAAACTGCATGTCAGTTCCTTGGTGATGAAGCATCTTTTCAGCTTCACAATTAAGGATTAGACTGCCCGGGACCTGGCCAGTGATAAATTCCTGTAAATGTCTCTGAAGCCTGGAACACGATCATGCCTATGTGATTCTGGGTGCACTAGATGCTGTGTACACATCAAGTTATATTCAAAAGGCTTGTGTCGGGTGCACTTTCAATGCTTATACATTATTTATTTTTCATCATACACATTTTACATGTGTGATAGATTTCATTTAAATAATTTCAATTTAAATGGCAAATATAGAGAATAAGTATCGGCTAACAAGCATACCTGTCATTGGCAGCTGTGCGTATGCTTATATGCATGCAAGTCACACACTAATGACTATTTACACAGTGCCTATTGCCATTACTTATATACATAAAATCATGAACAGTGAGTGCTCCCATAATCCTTAACCATTTTAGCTCATCTTCTCTGATCATTCAATGCTGTTGACAGTGCCAAAGAAATGACCCTCCAATAACTGGTGCAGGATTACTGGTGGCCTATAGCAAACAATCGCTTATTATATGCATGACCAGATTTCCATAGTACATTCAATGGATCTTTGCCTTCTGTGACACATGAAGCTAGTTAAATTTCAAACTCAAATTTCCCATGGTATTTCAGAACTTTAAATGGAGCACTGTATGTAAATTGCTGCCTAAAATTGGTATTCCTACCATTTAGTATTAATCAGTCATAAAATCTGTATATGTATATATATATATATATATATATATATATATATATATATATATATATATATATATATACACATATATATATATATATATATATATATATTTTTATTATTTTTTTTTCAGTGGTTCTAATCAGAATTAATTGTATATGCTGCACTTGATATTTAATCAGTAATTGTCCTTGATTTTATTACTTAACTATAGTTAGGACCAATATCTGAATAATGCTTTCTGATCATCTATGTTCATTTATTTGAAATTATGATAATCTTGTTAACAACTTTCTCCATTTGCATTGAAGCCAGTTTTTTTATATTTAATGTCAGTAAGCAGAATGTTATTGGTATTAAAGCAGGACTGATATCTTTATAATGCTCTGAGATGAGAGACAATTCCGGCTAAAAGAAACTGTGCTTTTGAAGTCCTTGGAAAGTTACACTTAAAAAACACAGATCTAGGCTAGCAATGGCTGGTTCAGGCCTGTCATTTGTGTCTCAAGCTCCATAAATGCTCACTTTGGTATTTAGGGGAGGGTGAGGCAATATTTTAACCACAGTAGCAGCTTTTATTTCCAGCAAAAGCTGCACTGCTTCTATTTCCAGCAGCCTTGGCTCCCATTGACTAACATTAGTTTATGCATTATTATGCAGTATGTGTGCCATCTTATGTTAGTCTATGGGAGTCAGGCTTGCTGGCTAAAGGATACCAAAGTCCTGATCCTGGAGATAAAAGACCATGCTTGAAGATAAGGTATCATCCTACCTTGAACCCTCCAATCCGTATGGCTCCTAGATCACGTCTGGTCTTTTTTCATGGTCGGGGTGAGGACCAAGTGATAAAGGCACAATCATGGCATCCAGTAGGAGAACAGAATTCCCTGCTTATCTCTGTCTGCTGATTGGTGGACCAAAGCATTATGGGAAACTAGCCCAATTTCCTGTGAATATTGACTATATTTGGATCTGACAAAACAGAGCCAAATTACCAATATTGAAGCAAATTTGATTAGATGGATGGTGGTCTTTTTCACATTGATGCAGAACTGACCTACTGTAGTTTAATCATTTCCTTAGCAGGGTGGCCCAGGTGTTTGGGTGGAGAAAACCTGCACAATGAGGTGGGAAAGACTGAATGAACATACATGCCGGAATTAAAATTACAAGCCTTAAGTTTCACAGTTTGTAGACTTAAATAAATGAAAGAGATGATTAAATCTTTTTATTAAAAAAAAATATGAACCACTTTTTCATTTTTACTTTTTTCCTGCCACCAGGGGCTGATGTAGCCCCAATGTCACCACACATACTAAATGACAGGGCCTCTTTAGAGACACTGATAGTGAGAAAAAATCTCTGCTATCTCTTCTGTCAGTGATGAAAAGCGCCTGACTTCCTTTTTAGGGTTAGGGTTAACCCTAACCCATCTGCAGCTTCCCAGACAGTGCTGGGAATTTCATCTGTCATTCTCTTGCCCATACAGCCACTCTATCCAGATCCTTCTTCAGTATCTACTGATGTGTTACAACATGACTTGCTACTTCATTTACTAGGTTATTAATAAATACACTGAAGAGTACAGGACCCAGTATGTACCCATTTTGAATTTGGTCCATTGACCAGGTTTCTTTGCCATTAGCCAGTCCCATGCACACAGATTCTTCCACAGTCTCTGCATCCTCAACTTCTGCACCAGACTGCTGTGGGAAACAGTGTCAAATTACACCTATAGCCTTCACAATATCCATTTTAGCATTCACCATCTTATAAAATCTAAGCAAGTTAGTAAAACAAGAACTGTCTTTAGAAAAGCCATGCTGATGCTGAGAAAATTGTTTATTCACTGCTATGAAGTGTTGACCAGCAATCCTTTAGAACAGTGTTTCTCAACACGCAGTTCGCGTACCCCAGGGGGTACGCGAGACCATAGCTGGGGGTACGCAGCCAGGAGGGGATGCAGCGCAAAACGGGGGAGCATGCTCACACATAGCGGTGGGGAGGGGGGTCCATTCCTCCCCCTAACTTGGACTCCCCCGTCAGCACTTCCCCTCCAACATGCATTAATAGCAGCGGCGGCGGCATGGTAAAAGGAACGCGGACTTACTTCCGCGTTCCACGCCAGAGGTCCTTCTCTCTCAGCGATGACGCTACTTCCTGTTTATCAGGAAGTAGTGTCAGGCTCAGAGAAGATCGGACCTCCGGCATGGAACGCATAAGTAAGTGTGTGTTCCTTTTACCATGCCGCCACCACTGCTATTAATGCATGTCGGAGGGGGAAGCGCTGACGGGGGAGTCCAAGGTGAGGGAGGGGGGGAGTGGACCCCCCTCCCCGCCGCTATGTGTGGGCATGCTCCCCCATTTGCGCTGCATCCCCTCCTGGCTATACTTTGGGCACACATGCCTGACTAAACTGTAGTCACCCATGCCTAGCTATACTGGGGGCATCCATGCCAGGCTGTACTAAGGGCACCCATGACTGGCTATACTGGGGGTACTTATACCTAGCTATACTGGGGGCACCTATACCTAGCTATACTGGGGGCATCCATGCCAATCTGTACTAAGGGCACGCATAACTGGCTATACTGGGGGGCACCCATGCCTGGCTATACTGGGGGGCACCCATGCCTGGCTATACTAGGCGGCACCCAATCCTGGCTGTACTGGGGGCACCCATGCCTGGCTATACTGGGGGCACCCATGCCTAGCTATAATGAGGACACCTATACCTATATATACTGTGGGCACCAACCCATGCCTGGCTATACTGGGGGCACCTATACCTAGCTATACTGAGGGCACCTATACTGGGGGCGGGCACCTATACCTGGCTATCTATCTATACTGGGGGCACCTATACCTGCGGTGCGGTATATATGCGGTATATATACAGTATATATATATACATACGTGGGGGGGGGGGGGTACTTGGCTGGAACTGAATTGCGGTATTAGGTACTTGGGTCGAAAAAGTTGAGAAACACTGCTTTAGAAGAAACCCACAAACGGTTTGCACACAACTGATGTTAAACTTACAGGTCTATATTTTCTCTATGTTTTTATTGTTTTACCCCTTTCTATATAAAGGGGTAAAGTGGACTGTACGCAATGCTACTGGAACTATCCCACTTGAAAGAAAGTCAAAGAAGATAAGATAAAATGTTTTGTAAATAATTAAATGTAATTCTCTTAATACCCAAGGACTTTTGATTTAATTTGATATCCCTAGGAATTTGATTTTCAGCTTCCATAACTTTGTCATCCTAATTCTATTTTACATTTCTACACTTCTTATAGTTGTTTAATGCAGCCCCGGTCCCCTCCTGTTTTAGGACCTTAAAGTCATTCCTTTTAAGATTATTTTTATCTCTAACCATTCTTTTCATCTATAGACTCCTTTTTTAATTCCTAGTTTTGTTACCATATGGGAAATATATGCTACAGTGGTAACTGACAATATTTGTAAAATTTGTAATTTCCCTTCAGTGTCACTAGTGTGAAGATAGAAATGTTCCATTCTCCCATTGCCCCAATGCAGGGCTTTAGCTACCGTTTCTGGTAATTTGGTACTGCAGCAATGTTGCGTTCCATACAGCGGAACGTACGCAACGGATCCGTACAAATGGATGCATGTGAACGGTTCCATAGGTTAACATTGGATCTGTTCGTAGCCGTTTCATTTGTACAGTATCCGTTCCGTTTACGGTCCACTTTTTAATGCTAATGTGAACTGGGCCTAAGAAGGAAGGAACAAATTTGCATCCAGAGCTGTTGTCTCCATGTTACCAAGCAGCAGGCCAGACATGTAAGAGCCCTTTCTCAGCTTCACCCTAGAGGGCAACACCTGAGAAGAATTTACATCTATGCCTTATTTAGCACATGATAAACAGGCAAAACCAACCACTAATTTGTTTCTTGGTGGTTTTTATAATCCTAACAGTGATGAAACAACCATTTAAAAACTCATTTAGCAAAGCTGTTTCTTTCCCTCCCTAAGGTGACATTAATTATCAATAGTCATAATTAACCAGTGTCCTAGTAACCAGATTATGAAAGATAGCAAATCTGAGAAAAACCTCATTCAGGAAATATCTGATGAACATTTTTTGCACTATAATTAAATGAGAAACCTTAATATAAATCCACCTCCATGTAAATTCCTTGGTATTGAAGCCAGATTACAATGGAGACAATCACTATTGCTGAATGCCATAATGCTAGTTAAATAGCTGCAAATGAGACATCTGTTGCGTGGTTAAGGGATTTTAGTCTGCTGAAAAACAGTATTTTTACTTAGCAATTTCAGTACCTATCGTAGAAATGGGAAAGCACAACTGTGAAATTATAGAAATATCTCATTTATAACGCCTGCGGCTACACAGGTAGGAAGTTCTTAAGTTTTCTCTTAAAAGAGAGGTCTAGACTGCACAGCAGCACCGATAAATATAGTAAGTGTGAACTGTGCTAGCAAATCATAGCCACTAGCTGCTGATTATTGGTTCAGAGCTAATTAACGAAGCTCCTACTTAATTTATCAGCAGCTATTAGAATTAGTTTGCCCCTTCCACTTCTTGGGTCAGAGGGGATATGGTAGTTGGCATGGCATGGGTGTGTGACTATTCATGTCAGTCTTGACAGAGGACCACTGTGAGTGGCTGAAGGAGGAGGTAAATACGAGTTTAGTGGTAGTAGAGTTGTTAATATCAATGGGGATTTGGAAGTTATTAAAATGATTGCAGGGATTTCTGTGGACAGAAAATGGGGCAACAAAGCACTGAAGAACATCAACTGTGAATCCAGATTGGTTATTTATGTAGCCACCTGTCCCTGTGGGCTACAATATGTAGGACGCACTAGCCAACAATTACGAGAAAGAATTGGCCAACACAAACGCAATATTCTGAAAGGCCTTGCCACACATGGCCTATCTAGGCATTTCAATTCAATTCACAATAGAGACCCAACAGGGGTCACTTTCACTGCTCTTGAGTACGTCAATCCCCTGATACCAAATTCGATCCAGACACTCAAAAATAGAGAGATGTTCTGGATCCAGACCCTGAAAACCTTGGTTCCTTTAGGCTTAAACGAACAATTAGAGAAAACGTTTTAGGAGTATCCTTAGCGGTAATCATATAGCTACCATGGGACATAATGCAGTACTCCACACTGCAGTTCTGATTACACCTCCCGTCAGCCCCGAGACAACAGATGATCACCCAGTCCACTCACTGATTTACGAAGATTTAGAGACATGTGCTGTACAGACACCATTTGACGATCATGCACATTCTGCACATTGGCACACATCATTCAGGGTATGCCTCATTTTTGATTATTCATTTTTATTGGGCTCACCTGGTTGCTCTCTTTTATCCTCATTTTTATCTAATTTTTATATTTTATGATATTCTATTATTGTTGTTGAGCTTATTTTAGGCGTATGTTATTGTAACCTATACCATATGTATCTGTATATTATTGTATGCACCCTTATTTTATTATCTTTTTATATCTTTTTATATCAGACTATACAACTAATTAATTAATCCCCTATCTACCTACTATGCACCCATTTAGCCTTATATGTAGGAATACACGGGATTTGTGTATACTCCATACATGAACCATTGTATGGAAATCCAGTATTGCAGTTCCAGTAACAATATCTTTTTCATCCACTAGATGGGGTTATACACAACACAGAATATCTATAAACTGCAACCTTTCCAATTTCATCATTTATATTTACATATGAATGGGTTACACTATCTAAGGCTCATCTCGTGTGAAGCCTAACGCTTTTTCCCACACTGTTTTCCTGCAATTTATTCATCTACTTCTTGGGCTCTAACAACATGCCACTCAGGCATTAGCCCGTGTGTGACTTTTAAATTCCGCCCAATTACGGAGGGACAGCCTCAACCAACATGGCTGCGTGAGGCATATGCCCTCAGATTACGTACATCCGCCCAGAGCGAGTACCCAATGGCAGGACAGACATCTGCAGCATTCATTTCCGCATACAGCGGAACACACCCACTTGTAGCTGCCGCCGTCCACTTCAATCTAGAGGGTATTTAGTAGCTGGCGTGCCGCCCGTTTGTCACAGAGGCGCCACGCTAGTACGGACCACTGCTGGGGTAAGTCATTTAGTCCTCTCCACTTGCCGCTCATATCTATTACACGTATAGCGGCGCTCCAGCCAGGATTAGCACCATGGCATCCTTAACTTTTGCCCTCCACACAACACAGTGCTCACCTCCCTTCATTGCTATAATCGCCCACTATGTTTTTCTCCTCCCTAGGAGCTAGTGATTTCCCCCCCCCCCCCCTTTTCTCACTCTATTCTTTTCTCAGCAATTCTCCTATCTCACTCTCCTCTCCTCACGAGCCCCCCTAAAAACATTTCCCTCATGAGTCAATAGATATTTACTGCCCCTCAGTGGGGAAACGGTATACAGTACAATGGCTATGATTATGACTATTATTGTTTGTGTGTTTTACCTCCATATGTATATAAATATACAATTGATCTATTATATTAACTTATCCATTCGCTAATGATTGAATGTTCAATACTGGAAAGACAAATCGAATTGATTATAGAGGGGTTTTATCTGATGGTATGGTCCTAAAGAGGCCACATGGATTTGATGAATTATTATGGTTTTTCGCGTGTGATCCGGATGGATCATTGCTCTTTGTATATTGTCACTTGTACAGGTAGTTTTCAAGTTTTTATTATGTTTTATTTATGTTGTTACTATTATTATTATTTTTTTATTTTCAGTTGCTCCTGCTTTTATGTGTTTTGCCTGATGAAGCGGGCTTGTGTCCCGTGAAACGCGTTGCAGATCAATTGTTGTTGGGAGTTTTGAAATTGATTAAAAATTTATATCCATTACCATATATTGTGGTGGTTATTTTTGTGGGGAAGGCAAATCCACCAGTGCCACCCACTTTTTATTTGGTTTTAATTGGCATCATTTTTATCCTGTTGGCGCCTCTGTTTTTTCATTACATGATACATCCACCTGGTGGATAGGTGTGGACACCTTTTTTTCTTCTACACAGAGAGCGACTTTTTAGCCTGAGCGGGGACAGGCCCAATTTCCCCGTCTGCGCTATAAGTGGTTGCCTGAACGTGGCAACCCACACTTGTGAGTATAATTCTTTTACTTTAACCATTTGACGTCCACTGTGTTACAATATCACACTATCGGGGGCTCTCGATTGTTCCTTTTTTTCTCTCCCTAAAGCACTGAAGAAGAAAGTGATAGTTGGACCAGAGAAGTTAACAAATTATGGGCCATGGCAATCTGGAAGTGAGTGGGAGAAGAGATGTGGACAAAGTGAAAGGGAAAAAAAAAACAGAAGTCAAAAGGCAAGTTTAGGTGTAACTGAGTTGAAGGGATAGAGCAATGAAAGAAAATTGCCTACTCCAGCACCTTGTTTATTTCCCTGCTTAGAGTGTGGCTGCTGTGTAAACCTTCATATAAAAGTGCAGAAGATTAGAGAGTAAGGGCCCATTTTCACTAGGGTTAAATGTGGCCCAAATTTGTGTCCCTGCAGGTGAGTTAGGTGAGGAAACGCTGCCTATATTTTCAGTTGTTTGCCATCCGTATTACAATTGTTTGCAAAATTGCAGTTCAATATTTTGCCAATCTGATCCCTAGCTATGCATGGCTGGGCTAAGTGATCTGGATGCATGCTCGCATCACTTCAAGTGCAAGATGCACACCGGCTAGTGGAGCCCTAATAGTGATATTTCAGAAAGACTCATTTCTAGTAAATAGCAATACAAAGGCTTTTTTTTCATCTTTTCATTTTTTTATGTGAAGAAAATATATGTCATTTACAGAGAACAGTTTTCACTGTGGGCATTACTATGGAGGACTGTGTCCAGAACATCTAGCATATAGTAACAATCTTCACTGGCTGTAATAATGTGACTGGAATCCATTCAGAATAATAGAAAGCAGAACTATAGCTTCAAAGGTGTGTAAATAACTCATCATCTGCAACTCTGTGTGTTCCTGTCTCTCTCTCTCTCTCTCTCTCTCTCTCTCTCTCTCTCTCTCTCTCTCTCTCTTTCTTCCTCATGCAGTGTAAACAGAGTTTACAGCCAGGAATATCTCATTCTGAATGGGGGGGGGGGGGCATCCAAGCAAGGAAAAAGTATAGGTATTTCTCTTCAGATCCTTCTCTGCATCTAAAAAAATCCCTAAGCTATTTTCATATGATCTGTGAAGAAGCAGTGTGTGTGTGTAAGCAGCGCAAAAACAAACAATAAATTATTCCTCCACGAATAGTGACAGAGAAGTGGAACCTATCTACATGGCACAGCTCTAGCCCTGATGCCGACACAAACTGTTACAAAAGCTTATAAACAAAGCCTTTTCTTCACACAGGTTGTCATCAGAGACCTCTGAAAAGCTTTCTACTGTTGCTGACTAAAAGCTCTAAAGGTATGTGGGGTTTACAGGACAGTTTCTTTGATAGTTCCTCTTTAAGAATGTTCAGAGTTGTCGATAAAAAATGTGTTTGTGTGTTTGAATTTATGAGACCATGTGAATGTTGTATAAAAATGTATGCAGCTTAAAAATAGATCAATTGAATCCTGCCCAGAAAGAATTTGATTGGCCCATTTTCAAGGTGCATAAATTAGCATACAAAATGAACATACTCTTGCAATAAACTCGGAATCATTCGCATCTCATTGACTATTCCTAACCAAAGAAAAAAAAAAGGTCCGATAAAAATAAAAAGTTTCAAATAGAATAAAAATCCTGAAGGTCAGCATTATGATAACAATTATTTGGCCATTCTGGTTTTATTCCTGTTTAAACTCTTATAGAATACTACAGTTTGAACAATGTTGCATAATATTACTGAGATCAGAGGCTGACTAGATCACTTAGACAAACAAATGACAGCGCTCATAGGCTGCAACTGAAATAAAGACAGACAGAGGCATGCAGAGCCCCACAGGGCTAAATACATGCCTTGAATGCAAATCAGATGCAAATTATGTACTAGTTCCTAATCTAGAATTTAAATGCAAATTGAAGCACATGGATGGAGCTAGCCATAAGTATACTTACATTTGTAATATATTTGGAAGCGCTGCCAATGTCTCCTGCTGTACAAAACTCATGTAAGTATGCTTATGGCTAGCTGCATCCATGTGCTTCAATTTGCATTCAAATTTTAGATTAGGGACTATTACATAATTTGCATCTGATTTGCATTCAAGGCATGTATTTAGCCCCTGTGGGGCTCTGCATGCCTCTGTTGGTCTTCATTTCAGTTGCAGCCTATGAGGGCTGTCATTTGTTTGTCTGTTTGAAGAAGTGTGCATACCATTTTATGATTAGCAGCACTAGGAAAAAATGTATGTTTTTATTGTCAGACTAGCGGTAGGTCTTCCCTTAGAGGGCCATTCATCGCTGTGGGTAGATCTAGTAGGGAATAATTTGTGAACATATTATTTATACTGAAGCTAATACCCTCCTTTTCTGTATCTGTTTTGAATGCAAGTTGTGTAATTTTGTCCATATTGTGGAGCTCTGCACATCTATTGCAGGTAGTTAATTCGGGTGTAGCCTCTATTTGGAAGCGCTGACAATGTCTCCTGCTGTTCATAACTAGATCACTTACATACAGCCAACAACAACAGAGTACTACAAATCTATAGAGTAGGCATACATATTATATTAAAAGACTCATGAAGCAAGAGCTAGATGGAGGCTGCAATATTTATTTCCTTATAAACAATACCAGTTGCCTGGCTGTCATGTTGATGATTCTGGGCTGGCATCAGCCGTTTCTGAATCTCCTGAAACCAGCATGCCCATAATCTTGTCAGATTTTTGTCAGAAACATCTGATCTGCAGGCTTGTTCAGTTTCTAAGGCTAAAAGAACTAGAAGCAGAAGACCAGCAGGACTGCCAGGCAACTGGTGTTTACATTTAAATAAATATGTAAGCCTCCTTATCCCTCTCACTTCAGGTTCCAACATACTTTGTCATCCCTTGAGGAATATGTAGGATAGTCTTCCCTTCCCTACATAATAACTGCAGAGTAGTGGTATAAATAGGAGAAGCTGTGAAAATTCATATTAACCATATATAAATAAGAAGAATATTGATTTCCATCTATTTCAATACAGTTCCATGTTTCGTAATAAACTGTCTCTCTGTGAAATGTAAGCTATTTTACTGCTTCTCAGCCTGCGACTAATTATAACTTTTGTTAATTAATTTTTGCCAGCAGCACAAAAACCTGAAACTAAAAATTAGCATCAGTGTCCTTTGGTGCCAGAGAATATGTGACAGGTATACCTGTTGATTACAGGGCCCAGATGGCATGATAAACAGGTCTGTGGTGGGCAAGTCTGGCCATCGCAGGGCCCAGATGGCATGGAAAACATTTCTGAAAAAACAGCATCTTGCTGCGTAGCTGGTTGTCTCCTCTTCACGGGCATGCTGATGGCTTTGGCATTCATTCATATTTACTACACTAGTTAAGTTGCTTTAGGGCTGCATGAATTGTCTAATCTTCTGAAATGCCTTTTGCCTTTGGCTCAACTTTGATCTGGAGAACTTTGTCCACAATCTGTTCTTGTGAAAGTTTTACTGTGATCTTACATGTATTCTTTCAAAGGGGAAAAGGTCAAACGTTTTTCCAAGATAAAGAAAACAAACATTTCACCCATGACTTAAACCACGACTCCTATTAGAAGTCTTTATTCACATTATCCCCTCCATGGTGTGAATAAATGTTTTTATTCTCTTGTTTTTATTTTATAATGTAGCTATAATTAAATATATAAACATGCAAGTATCTGTCAACCATTTGCATCAAAGCTACTTAATGACTAAATGAATACTCAAACTGGATAATTTACACTTAACTCACATAACACAAGTGAGCCATCCATCACTATCAAAGCTTAGTTAATGTGGACCGAGCAGTTTGGCGAAAATACAAACTGGACTAAAAGGCTGCTGGCCGCTGCCTACCATAGTTGCTGCCATTCACCTGTCCTGGCACACCCTAATTGTAGGTGGCATGCAAGGGTGGGCAAGTCTATCACCAAGCTTTGCTTTCCTTCCCTCTACTCCAACAAGGAAAGGGTTGTTAGTTATACTGAGAAAGCAAGCAAGACAAGAGTACAGTTTTCTCTAGTACATTTCTGTATATTGCAGTGGAAACAACCACCACTGCTGACTAGGGATGCTCGTTCGGACTCCATGGAAATGCATGTTCCGCATTTCTGATTGGAAATTGAATTTCCGTATCGGAATTCGGAAATCTGTAATACAAGTGCGGTAGGCGGATTTTCGCGGAAATCGTGGACATTTCTGCGGAAATTTAAAGTGAAGGGAAACCGCATTTTTTTAAAAATGAAGCAAATACTTACCTAAGGAGAGGGAAGGCTCTGGGTCATATAGAGCCTTCCGTCTCCTCTCTCGGTACTCTCTATGCTGTGCTGGCCCCCCCCCCCCCCCCGTTTCAATCCCCCGCCGAAAGGGTATTTGTAAGTCTTCGGGAGCCATGTCCTCCCGAAGACGTGCGGGTCCATACTGCACAGGCGTGAGCGTGCAAGAGAGCGTGCTTGCGCAGGCGCAGTACAGGGCCGCCCTTCTTCAAGAGCACTCGGGCTCCCTAAAGACTTCTGAAGCCTCCTTCGGCCGCGTAAAGCAGTATTTGACTAATTTAGTCAAATACTGCTACTGGGCGAGCCAGCACTGGAATGAGGGGACCAGGAGAGGAGCGAGAAGGCTCTATAGGACCCAGAGCCTTCCCTCTCCTTGGGTAAGTATCTGTCTCATTTTTTTAAAAGCGGTTCCCATACACTTTAAGCCGACTTTAACATTAATTTTCTCAAAACCTACTAGGTCTTTTTGAAAGATGTTTTCTTGTTCCCACTCTTCTGCTTAACATACTCTGAAAATGTGGTGTTTGTAGCACCTTCGTGGGCTTTGCTATTAACCACTAAAGTCAGCTGCCATTGACTGTAATGTAAAAAGCGGAAAATCCGCATTACCGATATGCGGTAATTTTAAGCCATTCAGAAGACTCAGAATTAATAAGCGAATTAGAGAATTCAGAAATGTCCGCCTTAATCCCCATTCTCTTATTGGTTTATTCATTCTGAGTCTGCTGATTATCATAAAATTACTGCATATCGGTAACGCAGATTTTCCGCATTTTACATTACAGTCAATGGCCGCCGACTTTAGAGGTTAATAGCAAAGCCCCCATAGGTGCTAGAAACACCACATTTTCAGGGTATGTCGAGCAGAAGAGTGGGAACAAGAGGAAAAATATTTCAAAAAGACCTAGTAGTTTTTGAGAAAATCCGCATCGGAATGCAGTAATCAGTAGCGTACAGTGGAATTGGTAGCGGTAATCAGCAATGGCGGAAAGCGGATTTTCCACGGAAGTGTAAATTGACATTTCTGACCATCCCTACTGCTGACACAGAGGCAAATTGCCGACATGCAGCTTGTCAGCAATCTTGAGGGGGAAAGGGCGTCCCTTGCGGGAGAGGCACCCCTGCAAACCGCTCACTCTCGACACTGGCAGAGGAGGGGTCCGGGAGCTGCGGGCACTAACTGATCCAGCTTGCCCCCCGGATTATGATTTTTAGTACAAAAAAAGCTGGCTAGGGTTCTCTTTAAACCAGATAATGATGCTTTTACATAGTGTTATTACATATATTCTTTTAATTAAGATCATTGTAGACTTTATTAATTATAAATCTATTAACGCATCTGCTTATCTTCCTAGGAAATGAATAATGGAATATAATGTGATGTGATGTGATGTGATGTGATGTAAGATAATTTTCAAATGAAAGCTTATGTACTCATACAGGTCATGGACAAAGTAATGGAAACACCTTGAAAATCAGCAAAATATATTTTAATATGGTGTAGGTCCATCTTTTGCAGCAATTACAGCCTCAATTCTCCGAGGTATTGATTCATACAAATTGTGAATTGTTTCCAAAGGAATTTTAGCCTATTCTTCAGTTAAAACACCCTCCAGTACTTTTAGAGACGATGGCGGCGGAAATAGACTTCTTACTTGAATTTCTAATAACGACCATAAATGCTGAATAATATTGAGGTCTGGGGATTGTGGTGGCCAGATGAGATGATCATCTTCATTAGAATGTTCCTCATGCCATTCTTTAACAATTCTAGCTGTATGGATTGAGGCATTATCAAGATGGCATTCCCCTCCGGAAACAGTTCTTGAACCATAGGATGAACTTGGTTGCCCAAAATTCCTAAACAGTCTCGGCTGTTAATTCTTCCATGAAGGGAAATCATTGGCCTGGCGGATTTCCAAGAAATAGCACCCCAGATCATCACAGAACCCCCGCCATGTTTTACGGTTGGGAGAAGGCAGTCTGGATGAAATGCTTCTTTCGGCTGTCTCCAAATGTACACTAGGCCGGAGGCCGGAAATAAGGTAAACGATGATTTGTCAGAGAAAATCACATTTTCCACTGCTCGAGGGACCAATTCTGGTGGTTTCTACACCACTCTAAACACTTTGAAACAGTTGTCTTTGGGAGCAGAGGTTTTCTAATTGCAGTTCTTCCGTGTAATCCAGATTTGTGCAGCTCCCGATGAACAGTTTTTGAGGAAACTAGGTTCTGTAGGTGTTCATTCAGCTCTGCAGTAATTTTAGGAGCCGTGGTCTTGTGAGCTTTTCTAACAATTCAATTTAGAGTCCGACGGTCTCTCTCAGACAGCTTCAACTTTCTGCCACAACTGTGCTTTGCTGAGGACGTTTTTCATTCTCTTTCAAAGGCAGTCATTACGTTTGCCAAGCATTCGGGCGGTTTCTGTTACAGTAGCACCTGCCATACGAGCACCAACAATTTGGCCTCTTTGAAAGTCTGAGAGATCTGCCATTTTTATAAATTATAACCAACTTTGGTTTGAATATCTGTAAAAAAAAAACCAATTATTTTAATTAAACATATCAAATAACAAAAATAATAAACAAAAAAAAAATTAACACATGTCAAGTTTTGATTGCTTAAAACATGTTCAAAGATTATGATGCCAAAATGTTAGGTGTTTCCATTATTTTGTCCAACCCCTGTAGTTATACTGCTGATTTGTAAATTTAAGCATGTAAATGGTGTGAATAATTAAAACAAATGTAGTTCATTAATATGTCAAAACATGTTTAAATTTATATCCCATATTGAGTCTGTTTAATGGAAACTTATCATATGATGTCAGATGTATTATCATAGGGCACATTTAGTTAGAGGAACATGTTGAAGCAATTAGAAGTTACAGAAGTATTGTCTAATAAAGTGAAAGAATAGTGAGCTAACTGCCTGCACTTCCTTGTGGTCAGTTAACAACAACAACAACAACAACAAATAACATTTGTAAAGCGCTTTTCTCCCGTGGGACTCAAAGCGCATAAGCATGGCTCCGACCATCGTGGTAAGCCACCTCTCACAATAAAGGACTAATAAGGAGACTAAAGGTGGCCATACACTCATTAGATTAGCAGCAGATAGATCATCAGATAGATTTCTGATCTATATGATGTGTTTAGGAACATCTTTTACTAGGAATTGATTTCCAGTAGATTTCAGTTTGAAATGTATTGAAAATCGATCTGATGGCATTTTTTTGCCATCAGATTTCCATTAGGGCCAACGCAAAATGATAAGCAATCTCAACAGATCAACCTAGATTTTCCAGCCTGCCAGATCGATTAAAATCAATCGAAATCGATCAAAATCATCCTCAAATCGATCGATTGGTTAATCGATTTGCAATCGGCCAATCGATCGATTGATTTGATCGATCGATCGGCCAAAAATCGGCTGAGTGTATGGGCCCCTTTAGAAGGTGGAAGGAGTGGGGCCAAAGTACATTTTTAAAGAAACATTTTGTAATTTGCATAATATTTCAGTAAACAGCACCTTTGGAACAACTGACTGAATTGCCATTCAAAACTCCAGGTCAACTTTTTTTTAAATACTTGTATTTTTAATATTTGCAGTTCACAGATTTAAAAAAAAAATAAGCTTACTTCTGCACAGGGGCGTTTCTAGGATCCTAAGAGATCCGGGGCACCGGAAGCAGTAAAAAAGGGTGCATATGACTAGTGGCCAAAAAGGGAACCGCCATAGACTGCAATGCAAAATATCAGTTATTGGGTGCCCGACAGGAAAATTGGGGGCCCGAGAAATAGCGGTTGCAGGGATCGTGTTAACAAAAGTTTTAGTTTACAGAATAAGGTTTATTATAAATATCGGTTACAAGTTTTTAACTTTTTAACTGTGTGGTTTACTTATTTTTTCATTTTTAAATTTCGCTTATAGGAGCTTTTACTTATTTTTTCGTTTTTAAATTTCACTTTCAGGGCTGTGACAAGTAAATTATCGTTTAAACTTATTTTATCATTTAAAATTCATTTTTTTATACATATAATGCTTAAATATTGTTTTCAACCTGATTCTTTTGCAAATACATCGCTTTTGGTATTAACTTTGTTTTTTTACACTTACAATGAGTTAATTATAGTTTTATTAAATTACTTTACTAATATAACGCTTTTAATATTACCGTTATTTTAAGATTTTTAATGCGTTTGTGATTGTAAGGCTATCTATTCTAATATATATATATATATATATATATATATATATATATATATATATATATATATATGTATGTATATATATATATATATATATATATATATATATATATATATACCTCTATTTATAATATTATTAAATATTATTAATGTGTACGTGATTATAAGGCTATTTATTTTATTACAAATATTTAAATTTTTAAGGCTATTTATTTTATTACAAATATATAAATTATTCTATTCATGTTATTTATAGTGAAGTATTTTAAGGATTAAATATATTATTGTTTATATGTGTGTAAGGGTGTTTGTGCAGTGGGGATGGATAGGGTTAGGCACCACCAGGGGGATGGTTAGGGTTAGGCACCACCAGGGGGATGGTTAGGGTTAGGCACCACCAAGGGGATGGATAGGGTTAGGCACCACCAGGGGAGATTTAGGGTTAGGCACCACCAGGGGGTGGTTAGGGTTAAGCACCACCAGGGGGGTGGTTAGGGTTAGGCACTACCAGGGGGGGTCTTAGGGTTAGGCACCACCAGGGGGGTGGTTAGGGTTAGGCACCACCAGGGGGGTCTAGGGGTTAGGGATAGGTACAGGGAGGGTTCTGTGTGAGAGTAGGGTTAGGTATAGTTACAGTACTATATACACCACCAGGGGGGTGGTTAGGATTAGGCACCACCAGGGGGGTCTAGGGGTTAGGGATAGGTACAGGGAGGGTTCTGTGTGAGAGTAGGGTTAGGTATAGTTACAGTACAATATAAACCACCTGGGGGGTGGTTAGGGTTAGACACCACCAGGGGGGTTGTTAGGGTTAGGGATAGGTACAGGGAGGGTTCTGTGTGAGAGTAGGGTTTGGAATAGTTGCAGTACAATATACACCACCAGGGGGGTGGTTAGGGTTAGGCATCACCAAGGGGGTCTAGGGGTTAGGAATAGGTATAGGGGGAGTTCTGTGTGAGAGTAGGGTTAGGTATAGTTACAGCACAATATATGTAATATATACAAATTATTAAATTATGTATATTTACACAAAGGGGGGGTCTAGGGGTTAGGGATAGGGATAGATCTGTGTGAGCCTAAAGTTAGGTATAATTGCAGTAACATACTTGTAAATTCTACCATTCTATTACTATGCTTAACACAAGTGTAAATATCGTTTTTTGTTATAGATGCTATTTGATGTTTTATTTCAGAATTAATTTGTTGTTATAGACAGTGTTTTGCCATTTAACCACTTCAGGATTCTGCGTACGCTTAAGTACGCCCCTGAATCCTGAAGTGGATTCCATACGAGCGGCCATTCCATGTCAGTTCACGGAGGGTGTCTCCGTGAACACCCTGCGAGCCGCCGATCGCGGCTCGCAGGGTAAATGTAAACACACAGGGAAGATCTTCCCCGGTGTTTACATATATACGGCGCTGCTGCGCAGCAGCGCCGTAGAGGAGATCGGCGATCCCCGTCCTCTGATTGGCCGGGGATCGCCGGCATCTGATAGGCTAAAGCCTATCCCATCCGTCCTGCGCCACTCACAGGGGGAGTGAGAGGAAGGGAAGGGGAAGGAGGCCAGGAAGCGCTGCGGAGGGGGGCTTTGAAGAACACCCCCCCCCCCGCAAGCGCAAGCAGCCAGCGGCGATCAGACCCCCTCAGCAGGACATCCCCCTAGTGGGGAAAAAAGGGGGGAAGTCTGATCGGCCTGGCTGCTATCTGATCGGTGCTGCGGGCTGGAGAGCCCACGCAGCACCGATCAGCAAAAAACCACGTGGTACAGAAGTGGTTAATTTCCATTTATTCAAAAAATTTAGCACTACATTTTCGTTTACAAGCTATTAACCTCTTGAGGACTGCAGGGCTAAACCCCCCTAGTGACCAGGCCATTTTTGGTAAAATTGGCCACTGCAGCTTTAAGGCCAAGCTGCAGGGCCGCACAACACAGAACACAAGTTATTCCCCCCTCTTTTCTCCCCACCAACAGAGCTCTCTGTTGGTGGGGTCTGATCGCTCCCCCCATGTTTCTTTTTTTTTTTATAAATATTTTTGTCAGTGTTTTTTCAATAAAAAACACTGTTTCTTTAAATTTCATCCCTCCCTCCCTCCCTCCCCCCAGCCAGCCAATTACGGCGATCGGCTGTCATAGGCTTCTGCCTATGAGAGCCGATCGCTCTCTTGTCCCCCAGGGGGACAGCCGTGTGACAGAGCTGTCCCCAGTGCAGCGCTGCTGCTGATCACAGCGCTGCACCATGTAAATAGACGGCGATCACACCGTCTAACAGTATTGCCGCTCGGAGACTGAAGGCGGGGCGGAGCTCCACCCCGCCCCCCAAGCAGGAGATGCGCGCGCAGCCTGCGCGCGATCTCCTGCAAAATAGAGTCCCAGGACTTTACGCCAATTGGCGTTAGGCGGTCCTGGGGCTGCTGCCGCGGCGACGCACATCGGCATGTCGCGAGCGGCAAGAGGTTAAACGAAAAATATGGTTTTACATTACAACTTATAATTTCGGCTATATCCCGCGCCCTTTTTTCCAGGCGCCCTTTTTTGTTACACGCCCGGGGTACCCATAGGCACCAGGCGGAGGTTAACTGTGGCACCACAAAAATGGGCGTGGCCATGCAGGGAGTGAGCGTGGCCAAGTTACAGCAGTGTAAGGTAAAGATAATGGGCCTGTCCATCAAAATGTTGGATGGAGCCCCTGTCCTTTAATTATATAGTTTCCAATCAGTATAAGCATAGAGTAAAGATGCATACAGATACACACATTCAATTTTGATTGCTCAATCACTGACCAATTTTACCACCCCCATGTATTTTGAAGGCTAACAGACATTGAATACTATCAACAGAGCTGAGCTCTCATAATACCTAGAAGTAGTAAAATTGGCTAATCAAAATTGTATGTGTGTACCAGGCTTTACAGCCAATACTGTGCACACTGAAAGTAGCAGAGATTAGCACACACTGCAGCTAGTTTACTATCATTACAGGCATAGAGTAACAGCTTATACAGTATGTAATGGAGGTAGCAGAGATCAGCACACACTGCAGCTAGTTTACTATCAATACAGACACAGAGTAACAACTTATACTGTACATACTGGAGGAGCAGAGATAAGCACACACTGCTGCTAGGTTACTATCAGTACAGACACAGAGTAACAGATTATACAGTACATACTGGAGGTACCAGAGATCAGCACACACTGCTGCTAGGTTACTATCTGTACAGACACAGAGTAACAGTTTACAGTGTACATACTAGGGGTGGCAGAGATCAGTACATACTGCAGCTAGTTTACTATCAATACAGACACAGAGTAACAGCTTACAGTGTACATACTAGTAGTAGGAGAGATCAGTACACACTGCAGCCAGTTTACCATCAATACAGACACAGAGTAACAGCTTATACTGTACATACTGGGGGAGCAGAGATATGCACACACTGCAGCTAGTTTACTATCAGTACAGCCACAAAGTAACAGCTAATCCTACACATATGCTTTGCCATTGCTACCCCCCCCCCAGTCTATAGGTTATCCAGGTATGGGTGACACCCCGCTCCCCAGCATACATGTTAGCCAGGTATAGGTGCCACTGCCCCCCAAATTATAGGTTAGTCAGGTATGAGTGCCTCTGCCTCCTCCCAGTATATAGGTTATCCAGGTATGGGTGCCACTGCCTCCCCCCAGCATATAGGTTAGCCTGCCATAGGGTGTTGTCACTTCCCCCCTCCAGCATATAAATGAGCCATATGGTGGTCCCCCCTCCCTTTATAGGTTAGCCAGGTATGGGTGGTTCGCCAGCATCGTCCACACCCCTCCCTCCCCCATCCCCCTCGCACCTCCGTTAAGTCCACTCCACACACATACTTAGAGATTTGCAGCTCGCCTTGCTCCCGCCTCCAGAGTCCCACTGTCATTCTGCGGCCACGGTGTGAGGTCGGGTCAGGCCCACTACAGACTTCAGTCCAGGGCACGCTCCTCCAGCTCCAGTCACAAGCCAGGCACATTACTCTCTCGGCCAGGCAGCCGCCGTCAGTCCATGTCTGCACAGCGGTCCTCCTCCTCTCTGGGAGCCGCCGGACGGAAATAGTCCCCCTCCTCACCAGCGCTGAGCAAATTAGGGGCACCCCAAAGCCATTTTCAGGGCACGGGCCCCCAATAAAAAGGGCTAGCGATGCCGCTGCTTCTGCAGCAGATTACAGATAACCAAATCTTCTCCATAAACAGCAGGCCTATCTACAGGATCTTCTCAAAGAATTAGCATATTGTGATAACGTTCATTATTTTCTGTAATGTACTGATAAACATTAGACTTTCATATATTTCAGATTCAAATACACACAACTGAAGTAGTTCAAGCCTTTTATTGTTTTAATATTGATGATTTTGGCATACAGCTCATGAAAACCCAAATTTCCTATCTCAAAAAATTAGCATATTTCATCCAACCAATAAAAAAAAAGTGTTTTTAAAACAAAAAAAGTCAACCTTCAAATAATTATATTCAGTTAGGCACTCAATACTTGGTCGGGAATCCTTTTGCAGAAATGACTGCTTCAATGCGGCGTGGCATGGAGGCAATCAGCCTGTGGCACTGCTCAGGTGTTATGGAGTCCCAGGATGCTTCGAAAGCGGCCTGAAGCTCATCCAGAGTGTTGAGTCTTGCATCTCTCAACTTTCTCTTCACAATATCCCACAGATTCTCTATGGGGTTCAGGTCAGGAGAGTTGGCAGGCCAATTGAGCACAGTAATACCATGGTCAGTAAACCATTTACCAGTGGTTTTGACACTGTGAGCAGGAGCCAGGTCATGCTGAAAAATGAAATCTTCATCTCCATAAAGCTTTTCAGCAGATGGAAGCATGAACCCACTTTTGAACCAGAAACAGCGGCAGAAGCGCCTGACCTGGGCTACAGAGAAGCAGCACTGGACTGTTGCTCAGTGGTCCAAAGTACTTTTTTTGGATGAAAGCAACTTTTACATGTCATTCGGAAATTAAGGTGCCAGAGTCTGGAGGAAGACTGGGGAGAGGGAAATGCCAAAATGCCTGAAGTCCAGTGTCAAGTACCCACAGTCAGTGATGGTCTGGGGTGCCATGTCAGCTGCTGGTGTTGGTCCGCTGTGTTTTATTAAGGGCAGGGTCAATGCAGCTAGCTATCAGGAGATTTTGGAGCACTTCATGCTTCCATCTGCTGAAAAGCTTTATGGAGATGAAGATTTCATTTTTCAGCATGACCTGGCACCTGCTCACAGTGCCAAAATCACTGGTAAATGGTTTACTGACTATGGTATTACTGTGCTCAATTGGCCTGCCAACTCTCCTGACCTGAACCCCAAAGAGAATCTGTGGGATATTGTGAAGAGAAAGTTGAGAGAGGCAAGACCCAACACTCTGGATGAGCTTAAGGCCACTATCGAAGCATCCTGGGCCTCCATAACATCTGAGCAGTGCCACAGACTGATTGCCTCCATGCCACGCCGCATTGAAGCAGTCATTTATGCAAAAGGATTCCCGACCAAGTATTGAGTGCATAACTGAACATAATTATTTGAAGGTTGAATTTTTTTGTTTTAAAAACACTTTTCTTTTATTGGTCGGATGAAATATGCTAATTTTTTGAGATAGGAAATTTGGGTTTTCATGAGCTGTATGCCAAAATCATCAATATTAAAACAATAAAAGGCTTGAACTACTTCAGTTGTGTGTATTTGAATCTAAAATATATGAAAGTCTAATGTTTATCAGTACATTACTGAAAATAATGAACTTTATCACAATATGCTAATTTTTTTAGAAGATCCTGTACACTCCCCTTTCCTCTGCTCCTCACTCCTCCTGAAAATCAGTTGGTATCAGAAGTGCAAGTGTCCATGTCATTGGGAGAGGGGTCTACTGCAATGCCTGTTGTAGCACCACCTCCCTAGTGACTTACAGCCTTTCTATTGGCCATCAGTCACTAGGTAGGTATGGAAGCAGCAAGGATTGCTCTCAGTCCTGCTTCCTCCAATCATGATATGGACAGCATTAACTACTTCCAGACCTTGCTAATTGAAATCTACACCTTGTTTGGGACCTGTTATCCCTGCCAGCCGTTTCAGCCCACATGCCCTGCCGTCGCCATGAAAGTAGAGTTCTTTCTTTAGAGATGAACCTAAACGTTAAAAGGTAGCTTTCTTTAGAGATAAACCTAAAGGAAGAAAACTGAGTCATTTTTCTCCAGGGTTATTACTTTTTAGCTGAAATGCAGAGTGATTGCATAATGTAAATGAAAGGGAACCTGTGCCCAGCTATTTTTGGAGTGGGGCTCTGGCATAAGTGATAATCTTGGTGGAGGGCTGCTTCACTTCACTGCTGGGAATTGTGAGCACTAATTATATTACATTGCTGTTTGTATATTGTTTTTTGCTGCTGCAGTATCTGGTGGATTGTCTATTGTGGTTCATCTGATATTAAGCAGCAAGTGTCAGTTTTTAAAAGTACACATTTTTTTCTTTTCCCTCTAGTTTGTTTTGCAGCAGGCAATTAGCTAGGGGGAGGGACTAGCTGCAACACAGGTGTTAAATTAAACAGGAAGTGTAGGCCAAAGCTCTAATCTTGGTGGAGGGCTGCTTCACTTCACTGCTGGGAATTGTGAGCACTAATTATATTACATTGCTGTTTGTATATTGTTTTTTGCTGCTGCAGTATCTGGTGGATTGTCTATTGTGGTTCATCTGATATTAAGCAGCAAGTGTCAGTTTTTAAGAGTACACATTTTTTTTCTTTTCCCTCTAGTTTGTTTTGCAGCAGGCAATTAGCTAGGGGGAGGGACTAGCTGCAACACAGGTGTTAAATTAAACAGGAAGTGTAGGCCAAAGCTCTAATCTTGGTGGAGGGCTGCTTCACTTCACTGCTAGGAATTGTGAGCACTAATTATATTACATTGCTGTTTGTATATTTGTTTTTTGCTGCTGCAGTATCTGGTGGATTGTCTATTGTGGTTCATCTGATATTAAGCAGCAAGTGTCAGTTTTTAAAAGTACACATTTTTTTTCTTTTCCCTCTAGTTTGTTTTGCAGCAGGCAATTAGCTAGGGGGAGGGACTAGCTGCAACACAGGTGTTAAATTAAACAGGAAGTGTAGGCCAAAGCTCTAATCTTGGTGGAGGGCTGCTTCACTTCACTGCTGGGAATTGTGAGCACTAATTATATTACATTGCTGTTTGTATATTGTTTTTTGCTGCTGCAGTATCTGGTGGATTGTCTATTGTGGTTCATCTGATATTAAGCAGCAAGTGTCAGTTTTTAAAAGTACACATTTTTTTTCTTTTCCCTCTAGTTTGTTTTGCAGCAGGCAATTAGCTAGGGGGAGGGACTAGCTGCAACACAGGTGTTAAATTAAACAGGAAGTGTAGGCCAAAGCTCTAATCTTGGTGGAAGGCTGCTTCACTTCACTGCTGGGAATTGTGAGCACTAATTATATTACATTGCTGTTTGTATATTGTTTTTTGCTGCTGCAGTATCTGGTGGATTGTCTATTGTGGTTCATCTGATATTAAGCAGCAAGTGTCAGTTTTTAAAAGTACACATTTTTTTTCTTTTCCCTCTAGTTTGTTTTGCAGCAGGCAATTAGCTAGGGGGAGGGACTAGCTGCAACACAGGTGTTAAATTAAACAGGAAGTGTAGGCCAAAGCTCTAATCTTGGTGGAGGGCTGCTTCACTTCACTGCTGGGAATTGTGAGCACTAATTATATTACATTGCTGTTTGTATATTGTTTTTTGCTGCTGCAGTATCTGGTGGATTGTCTATTGTGGTTCATCTGATATTAAGCAGCAAGTGTCAGTTTTTAAAAGTACACATTTTTTTTCTTTGCCCTCTAGTTTGTTTTGCAGCAGGCAATTAGCTAGGGGGAGGGACTAGCTGCAACACAGGTGTTAAATTAAACAGGAAGTGTAGGCCAAATCTCTAATCTTGGTGGAGGGCTGCTTCACTTCACTGCTGGGAATTGTGAGCACTAATTATATTACATTGCTGTTTGTATATTGTTTTTTGCTGCTGCAGTATCTGGTGGATTGTCTATTGTGGTTCATCTGATATTAAGCAGCAAGTGTCAGTTTTTAAAAGTACACATTTTTTTCTTTTCCCTCTAGTTTGTTTTGCAGCAGGCAATTAGCTAGGGGGGGGGGGGGACTAGCTGCAACAGGAGGTATTTGGTCAGCTTCAGGACTCAGTACTGAGCTTGCTCAGTCTGTGGCTTGCTCACTAAGTGGCTGCGACACAAGTGGCATAGGCGTTAAAAACAGGCGTTACAACACAGGCACAAAGAGAGTGGTGAGAGGAAGTAGGTAAGGACTAAAAAACAAAAACAAAAAAACAAAAAAAACTTTAACCAATATTGCGTTTTTTTGCATTGGTTAGAATGTGCTAGGCACGTTGTGGTGTAGTCTTTAAATTTTGAGGACTCCACCCCAACTTCACTCACTCCACCTCCACTCCTCCACCCCTCCCGCCCCTCCTCCTCACCACCTCCTCCCCCCTCCCCCCCCCCCCTCCTCCCCTCACTCCCCTCACTCCCCTCACTCCCCTCACTCCCCAACTTCACTTACTCTCCCTTTCCTCCTCCCCAGCTACACTCACTCTCCCGTTTCATCTTTAACCGCCACAGTTTACTTTAAATAATTTTTCCCCACACAAAAGTCATCATGTTGGACTATGCTGTACAGTGTACATCCTGCAACATGTATGCATGCCTTGATCAGTGGATTGAGGGTGTTTACTGTTGCCCTGGGTGTGTGCGGGTTGCTCAGTTAGAGGCGGAAGTCGCAGAGCTAAATAAGCATCTCGCAACACTGAGACGCATACACAACATGGAGAAGAGCTTGGATCTCACGATCCAGACACTGGATGGAACCGTTGAAGATGAGGAGGGTGGAGTACAGCCGGACCAAGAAGCAGAGGCAGCCGCTAGTTGGGTCACAGTTAGAAGGGGTAGGGGAAAAAGTGGCAGGGAGGCTAGTCCCGAGTTGTCCCTCACTAATAAGTATGCTTGTTTGCGTAATATTGGGGAGGATGATTCAGGAGTAGCAATGCTGCAGCAGGATGTGCTCCTTAGCAACCAAGGGGCAGACTGCTGTAACGAGAAAGGGAATAGGAGTGCAGCTAAGGCTAGACAGGTACTGGTGGTAGGGGATTCAATTATTAGGCGCACAGATAGGGTAATCTGTCGAAGAAACCGTGAATGCCGTACAGTCTGTTGCCTCCCGGGTGCTCGGGTTCGGCATGTAGCGGAAAGAATTGACAGATTACTGGGTGGGGCTGGGGAAGACCCGGCTGTCATGGTACACATTGGCACCAATGACAAAGTTAATGGGAGATGGAAGGTCCTCAAAAATGATTTTCAGGTACTTCGAGATAAACTTAAAGCAAGGACCTCCAAGGTGGTGTTTTCTGAAATACTGCCAGTGCCACGTGCTACATCTGAGAGACAGAGGGAGCTTAGGGAGTTAAATAAGTGGCTGAGAAATTGGTGTAGGAAGGAAGGGTTTGGGTTCCTGGAGAACTGGGCAGACTTTGCAGTCGGCTACAGGTTCTACAGCAGGGATGGGCTGCACCTTAATGGGGAGGGTGCAGCTGCATTGGGGGAGAAGATGGCTAAATGGTTGGAGGAGATTTTAAACTAGGATCTGGGGGGAGGCGGGAGGATAAAGTCTCAATACGTAGACAAGATGAGGTAAAAAGACAGTGGGAACCTATCATTATGGAGGGTGGAGAGAGGGGTGGGGACAGTGTAAAGATTAAGGAGGTTGGTAAAAATTCAAGTAGCCCATTTCATGTAAACAAAATTGGTAAATGTGGTGGTAAAAATATAAAGTGCATGGTAGCCAATGCTCGGAGCCTTGCAAATAAAATAGACGAACTAGAGTTCATTCTGAATGACAAAGGCTATGACATTGTGGGAATAACCGAGACATGGATGGATGAAAGCCAATACTGGATAGCTAATTTAAAAGGATACAATGTGTTTAGGAGGGATAGAACAGGGAAAAAAGGTGGAGGGGTTTGTCTCTTTGTTAAGAATTCTCTTACAGCTGTCCTCAACGATGAGATGGAGGAAGATTGCGAAGATGTGGAGTCCGTTTGGGTAAATATTCATGGTGGAAATAAAAGTTGCCAATTGCTTATTGGGGTATGTTACAGGCCACCTCTTATTAATGAAGCTGCAGAACTGCGATTGCTACAGCAGATTGAAAAAGCTGCAAGTAAAAATGAGGTCATAATTATGGGCGACTTCAACTTTCCAGACATTGACTGGAGTATTGAGGCTACCCATTCTGGTAAAAGCAGCAGATTTCTGGCGGCACTACAGGACAATTACTTGACTCAAATGGTAACTGAACCAACTAGGGGGAATGCGTTACTGGATCTGATCATTTCTAATAGACCAGATAATGTATCAAATGTGCAGGTTCAAGAACATTTGGGAAATAGTGATCACAACATGATAACGTTTGATCTGGTGACTGATAGGCCACGGGGCAGCGGGACCACTAAAACTATGAATTTTAGAAAAGCAAAGTTCAATCAAATTGAGCAGGCACTAAGTTTGGTGAACTGGGATAATGTACTACAAGGGGAAGACACTGAAGGGAAATGGCAAGCTTTTAAACTTATACTCAATCAATATTGTAGTATGTATATCCCATATGGAAACAAAATGTCTAGGAATAAAAAAAGGCCTCTATGGATGAATAGAAAGGTTAAAGATAAAATGAAGAGGAAAAAGAATGCCTATAAGGTCTTAAAACAGGAGGGGACCGAGGCTGCACTAAGCAATTATAAGGAGTGCAATAAAAATTGTAAAAAAGAAATTAGGCAGGCAAAGATTGAAGCTGAAAAACAAATCGCTAAGGATATCAAATCTAACCCAAAAAAGTTTTACAAGTACATTAACTCTAAAAAAAAGAAAAGTTGACTGTATAGGACTCCTAAAGGATGAGGGGGGGAACTCAATGGTGGATGACCAAGGTAAGGCAGAGTTATGAAATGCTTTCTTTGCTTCTGTCTTCACAAAAGAAACAGCGCTGTTGCAAACTACAGAGGCGGAAGAGTCTCAATCTTCTAACTGTAATATTAAATACTTAACGCAGGAAGAAGTGAAGGCAAGACTAAATAAATTAAAAATAGACAAGGCACCTGGCCCGGATGGCATGCATCCTCGGGTCCTAAGGGAATTAAGTTCAGTTATAGATAAACCCCTTTATCTTATCTTTTGTGACTCTCTTGCAACTGGCAGAGTCCCAGTGGATTGGCGTACAGCCCACGTTTTCCCATTATTTAGGAAGGGCAAAAAATCAGATCCAGGAAATTATAGACCTGTAAGCTTAACATCAGTTGTATGCAAACTATTTGAGGGGTTACTAAGAGATACTATACATGACTTCATAGTAGAAAATAATCTTATTTCTCAGCATCAACATGGGTTTACTAAAGACAGGTCCTGTTTGACTAACATGCTCAGCTTTTATGAGGTAGTGAATGCTAATATGGATATTGGGAATGCTGTAGATGTGATATACTTGGACTTTGCAAAGACCTTCGACACTGTTCCCCACAAAAGTCTGGTGCAAAAGTTGAGGATGCAAGGACTGGGGAAGAGTCTGTGTTCATGAATAGGGAACTGGCTAATGGACAGAAAACAAAGAGTTGTGGTCAATGGATCGTACTCAAAATGGGAGACTGTTAGCAGTGGGGTCCCACAGAGGTCTGTTCTGGGTCCAGTGCTCTTCAATTTATTTATTAATGACCTAGTAGATGCAGTAGTGAGCAATGTTGCTATTTTTGCAGATGATACAAAATTGTGCAGAATCATCAACTCTCAGGAATATAGTGTCATATTGCAACAGGATCTGGATAGGATGGCTATATGGGCACATACATGGCAGATGAAATTCAATGTTGACAAATGTAAAGTCATGCATTTTGGACGTACTAATGGTCTAGCACCATACAAAATAAATGGGATACAGTTGGGGACATCAAACTTGGAGAAGGACTTAGGAGTACTCATTGACAACAAGTTAAATAATCGTACTCAATGCCAAGCAGCTGCAGCTAAAGCTAACAAAATTTTGGGATGCATTAAAAGGGAAATAAAAACTCGAGATGCTAGCATAATATTGCCTCTGTTTAACTCTCTAGTAAGGCCACATCTGGAATATGGAATTCAGTTCTGGGCACCACATTACAAAAAAGATATTGCAGTTTTAGAGCAGGTGCAGAGACGAGCAACAAAATTGATACGTGGGATGGAAGGTCTCACTTATCAAGAAAGGTTAGATAAACTGGGTTTATTTAGTCTAGAGAAAAGACGCCTTAGAGGGGATCTAATTAACATGTATAAATACATCAGAGGGCAATATAATAGCTTGGCGGATGAGCTTTTTGTCCCTAGGCCTTCTCAAAGGACTAGAGGACATGATCTGCGCATGGAGGAAAAACGTTTTAGCCATTTATTTAGGAAAGGGCTCTTAACAGTTAGAGTGATTAAGATGTGGAATGCATTGCCACAGGAAGTCGTTATGGCAAACTCTATACCTGCATTTAAAGGGGGCTTAGATGCTTTCCTTGCGTTGAAAGACATCCATGGCTACAATTACTAGGTAATGCCTAATGATGTTGATCCAGGGATTTTATCTGATTGCCATCTGGAGTCGGGAAGGAATTTTTTCCTTTAGGGGCTAATTGGACCATGCCTTGTAAGGGTTTTTTCGCCTTCCTCTGGATCAACAGGGATATGTGAGGGAGCAGGCTGGAGTTGTACTTTGTACTGGTTGAACTCGATGGACGTATGTCTTTTTATACCAAAATAACTATGTAACTATGTAACTATAAATTGTGCCCTCCCCTTTCACCTCACTACATTGCTCCTATTGGCTAACTGTCACTATCTGTAGTAGAGATGGTCAGTGAGTTGCCAATAATTTCACATTGGTTCAATGGTTATGTTACTTTCAGGGGTGTTCCTACCATTGGGCACCAGGGGGCGTGGTGCACCAGGTGACTGACAGGGAGGGGGTGTCACAAAGGCTTCCCACAGAGACCATGAGCAGTAGGGGAAGCAGCGCAAGAAGGGGGACAGTTGAGACAGCGGTGGTGAGGGGGCCAGAACCCCCCTTCCTCACCTGGGTCCCCTCTTTCTGTTCTCTTCCCCTCTATGTGGGTGGCAAGCAGGCGTGGTGGGCGGCAGGCGGATAATAACTCACCTGACTTCTGCGTTTAAAATGCTGGTCACTGTTGCCACAGGTTTTCGCCTTCAATGCTGCTCACTGTGCTTCCGCTAACCAGGAAGCATTGAAGGCAGAGACCTGTGGCGGCGGTGACGCTGCGCTCCAGCACTTGGAATGCAGAAGTCAGGTGAGTTATTCTCCGCCTGTCGCACCTGCTTGCCACCCACAAAGAGGGGGAGAGAGCAGAAGGAGGGGACCCAGGTGAGGGAGGAGGGGTTCTGTCCCCACTGCCCTTCCTTCTTGCGCTGCTTCCCCCTCCTGGGGCAACTATAGTAGCTACCTATACTGGGGCAACTATATTACCTATACTGGGGGGCACCTATACCTGACATTACCTGCTGTGGTGAAGTTAGTATGCCACACTCGCTCCTTTTCTTTTTTTGAGGGGGAGGGGTGTCTTATAATACCCAGAACCGGGTGTCAAATGCCCTAGGTATGCCACTGGTTATTTTTGTTTGGAACTGGGCCAATCAAAATAATCAGGTACTGCATTGGATTGATATGATTCTAAGATGAAGAAATTAACATGAAATAAACTTTAGCATCATATCCAAATGATTACAATCTCATTTACCATATCTCTAGTCAGGTGGTATTGCTGGCGGGATAAGTGGGCAGTGGTCTAATGACAGCTGGAAAATTGGAACAGCTTAGTGAGGAAGAAAAGGGGGGTGGAAAACAGAGCAGCATCATCCACAAGGCAACCTAGGCAGATGCCTCGGGCCTAGCGATGTGTGAATGGGCCCAGCTGCCACCTCCTTTGGCCCTTCTCCCATTTCAGATAACCATCATGGGGAGCCAAAGTTTTTACTTTGCCTTGGGCTCCATTTCATCTCAATCCTTCTCTGGTGGTCACAAATGAAACCAGACCTAAGTCTCACTCCATAAGCAGCTGTTTATTATATTAATTTGAATGTCGGTGGTATGTATAGACATTGTAATTCAGTGGGCTGTACCTGACTGCATATTCACTGAATAGAAGTGGTGATGTTCTTTACATACAATGTCATCGCTCAGAAATTCTGTCTAGTGCATGAACAGAGGTATGGGCTGTGATCTGTTCTAAATATATAAAATATTGCAAAAAAGATAAGTCTTACTTAAAACGGTAGCTTGAAAAAAAGCGTAAAATTATACTTTGAAAATGCTCATCCTTTCCAGTCTAAGCCCTAAAATAATGGAATTATTGCACTTTTATACAAAGGAAAAGCATGAGCACGTCCGCTAGCTTCATTATTCCCACTAATTCAGCAAGCCCTTCTCATTGCAATGCTCATATCATTACATTACAAGAAATGTCACAACCAGGGAAATAATGTCCCTTGTTTTCCCATGGCGTGCCATCTCTATTAGATTTTGTCAACTGTGTCAGTTTGAGATCTTTAACCAGCCATTACTGAAAAGCATATGTTAATTGTGGCAGAGATCATGAGCAGGTCAATTAGAATGCTAAGCCTGACACAGACTGGAACATTCAGCTGCAGGGGAAATAGAGGGCAGGTGTTGGCCAGCACGCCGCACTGTCCTGGCAGCCACTCAGAGGAGCATCCAGGGTAGAGCTCATTTAACGTTTCATTCACTAAATTAGCATTTCAAATTCATCCCTAATAGACAATACAGTGAGTTTTTGGTTAATGAGGATTCTGATTACGTGAAACAAAGTAATTGGTAATTAGCAGGCCAACCTCATTCGAGGGCCAGTGGTAATGCTTTTAGACAGAAAAATGTATCTTTCATGTAATGTACCGCAAAAAAAGAATCTCTGCCGTTTATTGGATGGGCTATCATTTTAAAGTTCTGCCTATTTTGTGGATTGCGCTATGGGTAATCCATTTTGGATACTGATTATTATGATTAACACAAAGCAAATCACAGTGCTTAATTGAGTGAATCTGAGCACATATGTATATCCATGTTATGTCGATGGGGGTAATCAAGCATTGGACACTTTTCCTAAGGGTTGGAAACTGAAACAGTTCTTTTGTGCAGTAATGAGGGTGAAAGAAGAGCTCCACTAAGCACTATTTACATTTATTACCTATAATGAATGACCTGCCTACAAAGCCAGAACGCAATCACTACAGCATAAACGGTATAGTATGAGTCTATGTACAGTAAGCTAGGTTTACTCTAGCCTTGAATGAAGTCATCACATTTCTAAAAGTCATAAACATGTACAGTATAAATTGATAAATTTGCCACACAGTTGCACAGATTGGAAAACCTTAACCACCCTGGCGTTCTATTAAGATCGCCAGGGCGGCTGCGGGAGGGTTTTTTTAAAATAAAATAAAACTATTCCATGCAGCCAACTGAAAGTTGGCTGCATGAAAGCCCACTAGAGGACGCTCCGAAAGCGTAACTCTGATCGCCTCTGGAGCAGCCTTCCTTGTTTTGCTTACCTCGTCACCATAGCGACGAGCGGAGTGACGTCATGGACGTCAGGCGACGTCCTGACGTCAGCCGCCTCCGATCCAGCCCTTAGCGCTGGCCGGAACTGTTTGTTCCGGCTACGCTGGGCTCGGGTGGCTGGGGAGACCCTCTTTCGCCGCTGCACGCGGCGGCGATCAGGTAGCACACGCGGTTGGCAAAGTGCCGGCTGCGTGTGCTGCTTTTTATTTCATTAAAATCGGCCCAGCAGGGCCTGAGCGACACCCTCCGGCGGTAATGGACGAGCTGAGCTCGTCCATACCGCTAAGGAGGTTAATGAGGTATTCTGGCCAACATGCAGAAAAAGCAGGTTTTATCTATATATTATTACTTTTATGTATTATAGCTCTCACATCTTTTGCAGCACTTTACAGAGTACATAGTCATGTCACTGAGTTTGCCTGTCCGGGCTCCCAATCTAATTTCTACCTTAAGGTGCGTACACACGCTCTATTTGCAGGAACGACGGGTCCGTTGGACCCTCCCGCTGAGTGGATCGTTCAAAAACAGTGTTATCAGTCTGCAGACAGACTGTACACATGCTCTACTCTCGCTGGAACACATGCTCTACTCTCGCTGGAACGCCCGCCCGGCGGGAGGGTCCGACTGACCCGTCGTTCCTTATAGTAGTGCGTGTGTACGCACCTTAAGAGAGCATACACACAACCAATGTTGATTAATCACTGGCCAATTTTACCACTAAGCATGAGAGCTTACCTATACAATCTGTTCATAGTACTCAAAATCTTTTGGCCCTCATACTACATGGAAGTGGTAAAATTGTCCAATCAAAATTGGATGTGTGTACCTGGCTTTAGTCTTAGTCTCGTGTACTTACTACATTGATCCTACTATAGTCATAGTCTAGCATCTCTATCAGTCTAAAGCCTGGTATACACATTCAATTTTGAATGATCACTTTTACCACCTCCTGGTATTATGAGGTTCTACGGATTGTGAATGCTACAAGCAGATTGTATAGGTAAGATCTCATACTACATGGAAGTGGTAAAAGTGGTCAGTGATTGGCCAATCAAAATTGAAGGTGTGTAACAGGCTTTAGTCCAATTTGGAGGGAACAAATTAAAGTGGCGTAGTGGTGGGCAGCATGGTGGCGTAGTGGTTAGCTCTCTCGCCTTGCAGCACTGGGAACCTGGTTCGAATCCCAGCCAGGGCACTATCTGCAAAGAGTTTGTATGTTCTCTCCGTGGCTGCGTGGGTTTCCTCTGGGCACTCCGGTTTCCTCCCACATTCCAAAAACATACAGATAAGTTAATTGGCTCCCCCTAAAAAAATTGGCCCTAGACTACAGTACTTACACTACATAATATAGACAATGGTAGGGATTAGATTGTGAGTTCCTTTGAGGGACAGCTAGTGACAAGATATATATATACACTGTACAGCGCTGCGTAATATGTCGGCGCTATATAAATACTAAATAATAATAATAATAATATATATATATATATATTTAACATTTAATGAAGATTTTGTAGATCCTTTGCTTATCTGCTACCTCTTGTATATTTTCTGCGGAAGTAGCTGAAAACATAATATGGCCACTCTTGATGACAGCGTGAGTGAGTTACTGTGATTCTACTTCTGATTTTATTCTATAACCAACAGTAATACAGACTGCAATCCATCCACAGTATTCAGCATTGCCATTAGCATATTACAAGCTAACTCTCACCTCTAGGTATCGGGGGAGAGTAGTCCTGCATCTTGCAGGCAGTAGCAACATCTCCCAACATTTGACCTGCTGCTAGGGTAGTGCATTGCAGCTGGAATGATGATGTCCTCCGAAAAATCATTTGTTTCACTGCATCTGTAAGGGTTTTTTTATTATTTTTATTATTATTATTTAAGTTATAAGTTAAATCAGTCAGCTCTGACTCAAGAATGTGTATAGGACATTTTCTAGAAGCCACACGTGCCTCTTAAATTATACAATAAGGGATCTAAGCGAAAATGTGGTCCATATATTATCTCGGTAACCTTTAGAAGTGTGTATATGTCCATTCTCATATTTTGACTTGGCCCGTGTGTCAGAGGAGGCAGTTTCTTATTTGATTTGGTTTCTTGATTGAGAACTGGGTAACATTCCTCTATAGAGACGTATATATATGTCTATATAACCTGAAGGCATCACTAGGCCTGGGATATTTACTGCTTAGTGAGACTTAGTGAAAATGGATTTCTTGGCTGAATGATGGTGAACAGGTTAGTAATATTGCAGTAGTGGTGACAGGGATTTTGGTCCCTCCGGGAATTCCATTAGCATTGAATTTTTGCGCTGCCAATAATTTTTGCATATGTTTCTTGCAGGTTCTCTAAGTTTCTCTCACAAGCCAACCTAAACAACCCTTGTTTATGTATCTGTATGACAATGAACTGTTATGTCCACTGAGACAGGGACTGATAAGCACAATCCTTTGTATTGTAAATTACTGCATAATGTGCTAGTGCCAATAAATACATTGAGTGACAGGCTGATCCTCTTAAATAGAGAAAAAACAGCTGACTAGTATGGAAAATAGTTTTTTTCGACTGTAGTGGAGTAGTTTGCAGCTGCTGGCATTTAACTGTTGTGTGCCAATCAGAACTCAGCACACAGGTGTGTGATTGTCTTTCTAAATAAGCCCTATAATATCTTTAACTTTCCAGTTTGCGTGCTACAGAATATTTATGTGTAGTAGTAGCACATGTGATGATGTCTTACATGTTGCAGGACCTGACATGCTGCTTTCATGTTGTTGGTTTACATCTTGTCAGGCTGCAGAAATCTACAAACAGAAAAACAGAAAAGTGAGAGCCATTGTCTTAAAGTGGCCCTGCAGTGGGCATATGTATATGGATCTACAGTTATATTCTAAAGCAATAATGTTCACTGAAAGCCCAAATACTGTTGTTTTTTTTCCCAAATAAACTTTTTGTTTTCTGTTTAAATGTAAATCAAAACTGCAGTGAAAGTACAGTTTCACTCTGCCTGCTGCCACATGATCCTGCTTACCTAACAGAGTTGACAGCATGAGTTAACTGAAGGGAGGGGTGAGGAGTGGTTATGAGGGAGTGAGCAGAATGTCAGGGTAGACTACATTAAATTATTGCTATGGTGGAATTTCTTAGAACTTTTCAAGGACTGTACAGAGAGGAGAGATTTTTAGCGCAAGAATCAGCAAATTACCGTATTTTCCGCCGTATAAGACACTCCGGAATATAAGCCAAAAACCAGAGAAAAATATACTAAACCTGGTGTGCAGGGGCGTAGCAATAGGGGGTGCAGAGGTAGCGACCGCATCGGGGCCCTTGGGCCACAGGGGCCCCGTAGGGCCCTCCCTGAACTTCAGCATTAGCTCTCTATTGGTCCTGTGCTCATAATAATCAGTTCTATAGATACTTTGAATAGTGGTAATCATTAACAAACTGTTCCCCATCCCCTTATTGCACCTCTGACACTGTAGTTGCCATTGGCAGGTTTTGGCGCGCCATATCATTTGTTATGTACAGAGTGCTTGGGGGGCCCCATGTAAAATTTGCATCGGGGCCCACAGCTCCTAAGCTACGCCACTGCTGGTGTGTCCATATTCCAGGAGCATCTTGTAGATGTTCTCCCCCAATTGGTGTCCTCTTGTGTCCCCATGTGTCCTCCTGTGTCCCCTTCTGTCCCCAGTTTGTCCCCTTCTGTCCCCAGTGTGTCCACTTCTGTCCTCAGCAGCCCCAGGCCACCCATGACGCCAGTTGACACCACTTCCTCAGGTGACAACCTTTGTCAGGGCAGCATCCCTCTCCCCTCCCTCTCTCTTCTAGGGTCCCCCTCCAGTGCTCTCCTCCCCTCCATGCAGAAGAACAGCAGCGGCAGTGTATATGCAGTTACACCCAGCTGCAGTTTAGAGCTGGCAATGGTTCTCAGTGTGTCTCCTTCTGTCCCCAGTTGTCCCCTTCTGTCCCCAGTATGTCCCTTTCTGTTCCTGTGTGTCCACTTCTGTCGCCGTGTATCCCCTTCTGTCCCCAAGGTGCCGCCGTGTGTGTCCCTGGCTACCTCTGTGTGTGTCTGCTCCATGTCCACTCCCCCCGTGTGTGTCTACTCCTCCCCCTTGTGTCTCCGCTCCACTGTGTAATTAACAGTGTAGTCACAGTGTCTTACATAATCCAGCAGCTCCCGCAGGGATCGCAGACCTCTTTTCGTGTCATCAGCAAATGCCATCACTAGGGTGTGCCACGAGAGAGTCGAGAGGTCTTCTATACCCATGGGAGATGCTGAAATGTTAATTTCACGGGGAGAGCGGATACACAAGGAGGGAGTGGAGACACGGGGGGACACACAGGGTGAGACACATGCAGGGAGTCGCTGATGTGGCAGCGGGATTGACTGTTCATATCTGCAGACGTTCGTGAGTCGTGGATTCAATACATTCGGCGTAAAAGACTCAGGGACTTTTTCTCTGCATTTCTGTGTGCGGCTGGAAATATGGTGGCTCTCATGGAACACTTCTGTTTCAGGATATAACCGTGCATGGACTCAGTACATAATTATTTTAATGAGACCCAATAGTTTTTGTGAAACTTGGGGCATATCTCTGAATGAAATATGCAGAATCCTAGAGTGTGAAGACAAGGATGAAAAGGTGTTCTAGATTAGAGCAATAGAGTCCAATATAATTTAAAAAGATGGGCAGGTGAAATTAGCTAGATATGGAAACCAGTGCAGCCTAAAGAGGCTAACAAAGCAGTATACAGACAAACTGGATGGCTTGGATATCCAGGTGAGACAAGCCAACCCATTAAAGCCAGTGAGTCATTCCAGAATCCCAGAAAAGCCAGCCAGCTCTGTAAAGAGGCAAATACATGTAGAGATCTATTTACAAAGTAGTGATAAGTGTTGCTTTATAGCTTGTCATGTATTGCTGCTTATCCCAGTGGATTACAAACAGAAATTTCAGACTGTGTACAAAAGGCTGTTTTTTTGCAATATTGAACAAGGCTGTGAAAGATAACAATGTTCCTCTTCCAGCCGCTGGTTCCTTATTCGCTTGAATAGGTCACCTGATGATGTGTGACCTGATTAGGCTACTGAGAGACCAAGGAAATATCCTACCCTGCCATTGAAACAAATAGCAGAGATTAAAAAAGGTTTGACTTTGAGTAGCCTGACTGATATTAAACAAGGCTGTGAAAGATAACAATGTTCCTCTTCCAGCCGCTGGTTCCTTATTGGCTTGAGTAGGTCTCCTGATGATGTGTGACTTGATTGGCTACTGAGAGACCAAGGAAATATCCTACCCTGTCATTGAAACAAATAGCAGAGATTGGAAAAGGGTTGACTTTGAGTATCCTGAGTGGGAGGGGCTTTTAACCGCTGTCAATTGCAAGATTGTCTGTGGCCCGTACATGTGAATAGCATTCATCACCTTAACAGTGGCAACATTGTTGTCGCAGAGAGATGCAATATGGTATAACTCTCTCACTGCATATTCATCAATAGGATGTGTGTTACATTTACATTTATAATGTGTAATTGGGCAGCCTCATCAGCCTTACTTGAACAGCAAATACAGTGAATGGAAAGTGGAGAAACAATAAAGAAAAAAAAAAAAAAAACATTCTGTAAATTAGTTTCAAGGTGTAGTCTCCTACTCGTTAGTTACAGTACATTGGGCTCAATTCTCTAAGGCGTGATAACTGCTTTTACAGCAGTTATCACGTGATCTGCTGCCCGCAGAGGTTTTCATATGAACAGCGTTAGTTCACGTGATAAGCGAAGGTTTGCACGTGATTACGTGCATGTTTCACGTAAACCGTGGCTTATCACGTGAACTAAAGCTGTTCACGTGAAAACCTCTGCAGGCGGCAGATCGCGTGATAACTGCTGTGATAGCAGTTATCACGCTTTAGGGAATCGAGCCCATTATGTGATGAATGAACATCACTGTTGTAAAGTGGGGATGCCCTGAGGCTGGGAGTGGCTGGCTACATGGTTCAAGCTTGATGTCACTGTTTAGTAAATAAGTTATTTTTAAAATCTTTTATGAACATTTTCATAAAAGGAATACGTTCTACAGAGTAATTGTACTCTGGTAGAGCCATTTGCTGTATTCCATAAAACTCTTAAATATGGGTGGAAATACGAGAAGAACTGTATTGGGCTGCCCTAATAAAAGTAAAAAAAGACTCCTGAGCACTGCTAGACCATGTATGATCTGGTGGCCTCTCCATTTGACCCGCTGCGTGTGGCACATGTGAGTTTGGTTTGGTGGAGGCTGCTGATGACTGGTGGAGGAACACATATGCTGTTTATTAACAAGCCACAGTGGATTCACATTGCTGCTGTTCTCTTTCATGCTACCCGATGTGTGCAAGCCATCTGACTAACTCATCGCTTTGTTGCATTTGATACTGATATGCCAAAGGCAGGTGATTTTAAAGCCTGCTGTGCTGATGAATATCTTCTTAAATGGCACCAACGTGTTATGAATTCATTCAATCCCTCACCAAAGTTCTTGGTGATCATTTTAAGTTTGTTAACCTATGAATTTGATGGCGAAGACAGGGCAGGTTCTAGATTTTTTGCTAGAGATGAATAAACAACGAGCATAGGCATTCCTCCAAATCACTGGAATTTCTAAGCTGCAGACAGATAAACTTTATCCTAAAAGTTTCCACAGATCTACACTCCAAAAAGCTGCACTGTAACTTCCATAGAGCTCACATCAGGGAAACAAACAGATAAACAGAGACCCTGTCAGTGTGATAAAAGCTCAATTCAACTTTAATCCAGATTGCAATATAAAAACAACACTCACTTCTGTGGGTCCTAATTCTTTTAGGACCCACTTGGCTATCACCGCTTCCCACCTTAGTGGTACTAATCCAGATCACCAAAGGCACAGCATCCAGATCTTACCCGCGCTTAAACCAACTGGTTTCGGCTTTCTGGGGTATTGAATATTCCTGATGACAGCAGGAAGCCGAAACCAGTCGGGTTGAGAGCGGGCAAGATCTGGATGCTGTGCCTTTGGTGGTCTGGACTAGTACCACTAAGGTGGGAAGCTGTGATAGCCAAGTGGGTCCTAAAGGAATTAGGACCCACAGAAGTGAGTGTTGTTTTTATATTGCAATCTGGATTAAAGTTGAATTGAGCTTTGATCACACTGAGGGAGTCCCTGTTTATCTGCGTATGTTTCCCTTGTGTGAGTGTGCAGTGCAACATGGACAGAGATCTCCTGGCAAGCAGTGTGAGCTCTATGGTAATTACAGTGCAGCTTTTTGGAGTCTAGATTTTTTGCTGCTTGAAGCAAACTTGTAAGGATGCATGCGTGCATCAACTTCCCCCCTCAGAAAAAACACTGCCTTTCATGCACACACAGACTCATAGCAGGCAAGCTATGTGCTCTGTGAGTTAGGCAAAAGCAACAGATCAGAGGGAATGGCTGAAAAAGAGGTGAAGGTCAATGGAAAAATTTTACCCCAAAAATATGTATTACCAGAATACGCAGAAGCTTTCTTCAATGTGTAAACACGAAAAATCACATTTAGTTTCTAGATTTTTAGAATTAAATTCTTTAGAATGGTGGCTGTGTTTACCTGCCTAAAAATGTTTATTTGCAGCCACTGTAGCAGAGGCTTTAAATATTTTGCATTTACCTGCCTTATTTTTAAAGTACACTGTGGTCACAAAATATGCTGCTTGCACAGTGTGGGCTTAACACTGCACTACAAGCTCAACAGTTATGTGAAATGCTTTGTGTGACAATGTCAGGTCACAGGACTGCCAGGACTGTTTGTTTCTTTTATGGGGGGTGTGGCCTGTGTAGTAAAATGTTAAATTGGCTTTCCTATTCCACCGGAGTTAAAGAGAAACTCCGACCAAGAATTGAACTTTATCCCAATCAGTAGCTGATACCCACTTTTACATGAAAAATATAATGATTTTCACAAACAGACCATCAGGGGGCGCTGTATGACTGATTTTGTGCTGAAACCCCTCCCACAAGAGGCTCTGGTACCATACGGTACTCTGGGCAAACTGCCACAATGTAACAATGACACACACAGGAAATGGCTGTTTATAGCTGTCTGTTAAAGCCAGAACAGCTACATAATTTGCCCACAGTAACAATGTCACCATGTAATACATGTCAGAATGTGAATCTGGGAGAGGAAAGATTTTACAATGAGCAAACTCTGACTAAATCATGTATACATAATTATTGTAAAAATTAAGCACCTTTTTATATTAAATTATTTTCACTGGAGTTCCTCTTTAAGGGTGAAAGGTTAAAATATGGCTCTATGTTAAAGTATGGGTTGAACTCAAACTTCGCATAAAGTTTGCGTTAAA